>NC_034609.1:24990777-24991937 GCF_900095145.1 Mus pahari
CCAGCATCTGCTGTCACCTGAATTTTTAATCTTAGCCATTCTGACTGGAGTGAGATTGAATCTCTGGGTTGTTTTGATTTGCATTTCCCTGATGACTAATGATGTTGAACATTTTTTCAGGTGTTTCTCAGTCATTCGGTATTCCTCAGTTGAGAATTCTTTGTTTAGCTCTGTACCCCATTTTTAATGGGGTGATTTGAGTTTCTGGAGTCCAGCTTCCTGAGCTCTTTGTATATATTAGATATTAGTCCTCTATCAGATTTAGGATGGGTAAAAATCCTTTCCCAATCTGTTGGTGGCTTTTTTGTCTTGTTGACAGGGTCTTTTGCCTTACAGAAGCTTTGCAAATTTATGAGGTCCCATTTGTCAATTCTTGATTTTAAAGCACAAGCCATTGCTGTTCTCTTTAGAAATTTTTTCCCTCTGCCCATATCTTTGAGGTTTTTTCCCACTTTCTCCTCTATCGATTTCACTGTCTCTGGTTTTATGTGGAGGTTTTTGATCCACTTAGACTTGAGCTTGTACAAGAACATAAGAATGGATCAATTCTCATTCTTCTACATGATAGCCACCAGTTGTGCCAGCACCATTTGTTGAAAATGCTGTCTTTTTTCCACTGGATGATTTTAGCTCCCTTGTAAAAATTCAAGTGACAATAGGTGTGTGGATACATTTCTGGATCTTCAATTCTATTCCATTGATCTACATGTCTGTCCCTGTACCAGTACCATGCAATTTTTATCACAATTTCTCTTAATTACAGCTTAAGGTCAGGAATGGTGATTCCACCAGAGGTTCTTTTATTGTTGAGAATGGTTTTTGCTATCCTAGGTTTTTTTTATTATTCCAGATGGATTTGCAAATTCCCCTTTCTAACTCTGTGAAGAATTGAGTTGGAATATTGATGGGGATTACATTGAATCTGTAGATTGCTTTTGGCAGGATGACCATTTTGACTGTTCGTCCTGCCAATCCATGAGCATGGGAGATCTTTCCATCTTCTGAGATCTTCTTCAATTTCTTTCTTTATGGATTTGAAGTTCTTATCATACAGATCTTTCACTTCCTCAGTTAGAGTCACACCAAGGTATTTTATATTATTTGTGACTATTGTGAAGGGTGTTGTTTCCCCTAATTTCTTTCTCATCCATCTGTCCTTC
>NC_034609.1:24991948-24997136 GCF_900095145.1 Mus pahari
TTTCCTCTGGCAAGGAAGGTGCCCAAAGTTCTGGAGCCTGAAACAGGGTCTGTCCCAGAAGTTATGTTGCTTCTGTCTGTCCCAAAGCTGTGTAGCTTCTGTGGTCCACACCCTTGCCAGTTCAGGCCGGAGCCTAGGCGAACCAGAGCAAAGATGGCTCTCCTGCCAGCTCATGCCTTGAGACTCCTCCTGGGCAGACACCCCTCCTCAGGCAGGAAATATCCTGGATGTCTGGAGTCATACATGGATTCTGTCTCAGCAGCTGTGTCGCCTCTGCATGCTTCCCTCTCCCTGGTAGTGCACTGGAGCAAAGATGGCTCTCCTGCCAGCTCAGGCCTTGAGACTCCTCCCCGGTGGACACCCCTCCTCAGGTAGGAAAGATGCTGGTTTACTGGAGCCAGACATGGAGTCTGTCCCAGCAGCTGTGTTGCTTCTACAGGCTGCCCTCTCCCTGGCAGTGCACCTGAGCAAAGATGGGTCTCCCACCGGCTCATGCCCTGAGACCCCTCCCTGGTGGACACCCCTCCTGGGCCCGGAAATTTGCTGGATGAGCAGAGCCATAAACGGGATCTTTCCCAGAAGCTGTGTTGCTTCTGCAGGCTGCCCTCTCCCAGGCCTTGCACTGGAGCAAAGATGGCTCTCCTACCAGCTCTCCTCTGGAAGGAAAGGTGCTGGATGTCTGGAGCCATAAATGGAGTCTGTCCCATCAGCCATGCCACTTCTGCAGGCTGCCCTCTCCCCAGTAGTGCACTGGAGCAAAAATGGCTCTCCCGCCAGCCAAATTAAAGCATTTTATTATCATTAATATGCTCATTTTTGAGACTTTGTAAAGGAGGAATGATGTTCCTTAGATGACTTAGGATGTGACAGTGGGTTAAACATAAAACTATTGCTAAATCCTTCAACACAGGCCAGCTATGGGCAATACACATGAACTGCTGTGTTTTTATAAAGGGTTCAAAGAAATGGTTGTGCAACTTCAATGCATCTCTTAATATAACAGTTATAGTGCAAAACATTGCAACTCTTCCAGGCTGCAGAATAAAAATGAACTAATCCAAAAAAGTGAATCCCTTCCCTGTATAAGAACAGTTAAATTCACAATACTTTTCTTTTTTTGGATCCTATTAAGAATTACTGAGACTGTGAACATTTGATACAGTTGGAAAACATAAGGGCTGGAGTTCAGATTGCCAGATCCTACTTATAATGTTTAATAAGTATATCAGTCATGTTTAATCCCAGCAACAGGAAGGAAGATATAGAAGATCCATCTTGGGGTAATCCAATTAGACTAACTATATCTGCTGATTTTTATGTTCAGCAAAAGAACTACCTCTCTAAATAAGGTAGAGAGCAATTGAGAAAATCACCTAATGTCAATGATAGTCTTCTATGAACAAATAAACACACACATATGTGCAATTCCACAGACATGGGAACATGTCCATATACACAAAAATACCACCACAAATGCACAAAATACATAGAGCTTAATGCACACACACCACGCACACATGCACACAAACAGACACACATGATGGTAAAACTGAATTGCAGAGAAAGAACAAGCTGAGGGATGTAATCTTTCCTCATGGTTATCACATGAGCCCCAAAATATTCTGTTGACAATACACGTAAACAAATGAATTTCTTATCCACTTTTTCAATATGTAAGTGATGCTCTCCATTGTAAATTTTTTTCTGTGCTGGTTAGTTTTTGTCAACTTGATGCACACTACAGTTTACTGGGAAGAGAAATGCTCAGTTGTGCAATTGCTTCTACCTGATTCGCCTATGGGCATAATTGCAGGGCATTTTCTTGATTAGTGATTGGATTGTGGGTAATGCCACTCCAGGGAAGGTGGCCCTATTTGTCTAAGAAAGTAGGGTGCTCAAGCCAGGGAGAGTAAGTAACAAAACAGCATGCCTCCATTGTCTCTGCTGTAGTTTTCCTGTCTTCATATTCTGTAATGATGGTCTATAATTGGAAAACGTAAGACAAATGTACCTGATCCTTCTCTGGTTACATTTGGTCATGCTGTTACCACAGCAGTAAAAACTGATTAATGAAAAATTGTATTCTGGATCCCTCAGGTGGGAAAGTAAAGCCAATGTCATGCCACAGGATGGTTCACCTGAAGAAAAGAAAAACGATGTCATAAGGAAGCATTATGTTATTGGGTCAGTGATAATGATCATATTATAAATTAATACCATTTATATCATTCTGGCTTTATTCATAATCCATATGTAGGTTTTTTTACTTTTATGCCTAAAATTATAAAAGCCTAATATATTCAATCTACAAAGTTTTCAGACAACATTTAAATACCAATTAATGAATCACTAAAAAAAAAAATAATAATTCTACAACCAAAGAAACAAACATTAAAGGTCCTTGCAAAAATCTACCCTACTCTCACACGTGCATTGTCAGAATTTCCTATATTCACTTGAAAAAACAGTGTCAGTCAAGAAGAATATAGTTTCTAAGCATTTGAAATACCCCATCAACTCATACATACATCCTTTATCAAGTCAAAGAAATAGAAGAGAGTGATGTTGGTACAAGCTGTAAATAAGCTCTCTGAACTACTGACTTTTACACCTGCCCTGTTCTCTGACATATTGAGTCCCTTGGGGCAGTTAGACGAGCTCCCTCAGGCCTCTTTCTCTATATGGAAAGCCAGGAGTATGAATGGACTTCCTAAGGGTCCTTTTATCTATAACATTCCACACAAACATGGATTATCTTGTCACTTTCAATCAAGTATAATAGTCTTGAAGAATCATTCTTTTCACCTTTAGAACTTCGATTCATTTTAAAGGAGGTCTTAAATATAGATATGTACTTCATGTTTGCAGTGTTTTCAAATCCTCCTCTTACTTAGAGTCAGCAAAGTTTCTATTTTTAGAAATTTCCCAAAGATTTGGAAGAGTCTCTCATCCATGGTTCATTTCCTCTAAGAGCTAGATCACTGGTGCCTGCTGTTTCTTACATAGTCTGCCCACTTCTTGCCTGTAATTCTCAGGGAGGTCAACACAGGTTCATAACCTCTGTCAAATTGGAGAATCAAAATGTGTTTTCTCATGCTGAAAGATGACTTGAATTTGGCTTCCTACAGTTTGAATCAACTAATTAAGGAAATGACCACAAATTAGCCTCACAAAAGATTATACAAACAGCATTGGTAACTCCACACTTAATTCTTTGTCTTCCAATTTAAATTCATAGAACATGAATTATTCAGATTTAGGAATTTATAATACATGTATTAATGTCACACAAAGCCAAAAGAGATATCTTCTTTAGTAAGGGTGGTTATTTTCTCTGACTATCAAATTGCAAGTCCCAAAGTTTCAATTGGTAGCTCATGTAGGTATAATAGACAGAAATCAGAATATAAGAATGTAATAGAAAGAGATATTTCATTGATAGGTTTCATAGTTTCTTCAACAGTAAAGATAAGCTATTTTTTTTCCTTCTCATTTCACACACATTCTGGCATCAACTCAAAACAAGTATGTATCTGGATATGTTACAGGCACACAGCTAATCTGAGCAATCTAGAACATCATTCTCTTTGTATTTTGCTATCTCTATGAGTCCCAAAATATTTTACCGTTTAATATCTACATCTGAGTTAAAGATAATTTTCTTGCACACTTAGAACTTCATCGAACATTTCTGTGTGGGCATTCTTTTAGTTGGTAGTAGATAAACATGTCCTGCAAAATCTTTTCAGTGACACATAAGTTTATACATATTGATAATAAAGATATCAGGCTATTGTAACCATCCTATAATATATAAAATTATAAAGAGGGGGTGTGGAGTACTTAAAGTCTTAAGGGAAAACAAAATCTATTTATTATCATTTAATGAGCCATATTACATTTGGTAGTTCCTTCAACAGTCAAGATGAAGTAGTCTTTGCCTTGCTCTGAATATCTCCTACTTTACCAATAATGAGAAGCTGCCTTACTATGTAGTTAGTTACAGAAGAGTTTACGTGATTTTTAAATAGGCCATATTTCTTTAACTGACAGGTGATGCATCCATACAATACACAAGATATTATCTCTACAATTCACCTATCTCATAAATAAAAGGCTGTTTTTCTTTCAAATGTGCACTGAATGCAATTATAGCAATTATAAAAGAAATGTGAAAATTATAAAGTATGATATATATTTACAATATTCAGCCCATAGCCTATGTCAGTTAAGGAAAGCATTTCTATTATGTACCCTGTCTTGATATAATCTAAGTTTTGTAATTAACTTAAAAGTTATCCTATGGGAATTGATGTTACCAAAAAGCATACTACCCCAGAAAAATCTGTATTCTGCTAGTCAAGATAAGGACCTACAATAATATTTGATTTATAAATTCTAGCTCATGTATTTCTCCACTAATATTGGTGATTGTTCTTTGTAGAAGCCCAAAGGGATATGTGATAGCTATCACTGTCTTCGACCCTCACATAAAAACAAGTTGTGAGGAGGGGTCTCAAGGCCTGATCCGGTAGAAGAGCCATCTTTGTTCCAGTGCACTGCCGGGGAGATAGCAGCCCGCAGAAGTGACACAGCTGCGGAGACAGACTCCATTTCTGGCTCCAGAAATCCAGCACCTTTCCCTACACAGGAGAGCTGGAAAGAGAGCCATATTAGCTCCAGTGCATGGCCGGGGAGAGGGCAGCTTGTAGAAGCAACACAGCTGCTGGGACAGACTCCATGTCTGGCTCCAGTCAACCAGGGCCTTTCCTGCCCAAGGAGGAGTGTCCACCCTGGAGGAGTCTCAAGGCCTGAGCTGGCAGGAGAGCCATCTTTGCTCCAGTGCACTACCAGGGAGAGGGCAGCCTGCAGAAGCAACACAGCTGCTGGGACAGACTCGATGTCTGGCTCCAGTCAACCAGTACCTTTCCCGCCCAAGTAGGGGTGTCTGGTCAGGAGGAGTCTCAAGGTATGAGCTGGCAGGTTCGCCCAGGCTCCAGTCTGCACTGGTGAGGGTGTGGACCACAGAAGCTACACAGCATTGGGAAAGACAGAAGCAACATAACTTCTGGGACAGACACTGTTTCAGGCTCCAGAAATTTGGGCACCTTACTTGCCAGAGGAAAAGTAGCCACCTGTGAGGGCTCTGTCTGCCAGGTGAGAGAGTCATATTGTGTCCAGGGTCCCT
>NC_034609.1:25002176-25012163 GCF_900095145.1 Mus pahari
GAAGGACCCTGATATAGTGGCCTCTTGTGAGGCTATGCCAGTGCCTGGCAAACACAGAAGTGGATGCTCACAGTCAGCTATTGGATGAAACACAGGGCCCCCTATGGAGGATTTAGAGAAAGTACCCAATGATCTGAGGGGGATGCAATCCTGTTTGTGGAACAACAATATGAACTAACCAGTATCCCCTGAGCTTGTGTCTCTAGCTGCATATGTAGCATAAGATGGCCTAATTGGCCATCATTGTGAAGAGAGGCCCTTTGGCCTTGCAAACTTTATATGACCCAGCACAGGGGTAGGCCAGGGTCAAGAAGTGGGAGTGGGTAGGTAGGGGAGCAGGGGCCGGGGGAAGGCATGGGGAACTTTTGGGAAAGCATTTGTAATGTAAATGAAGAAAATATCAAAAAAACCCACAAAACAACAACAACAACAACAACAACAACAACAAAAAAAAAACAAGTTGTGAGCTTGTCTTACAAAGGATAAAATTTAAGATTGTGAAAAATCAATTAGGGGTAGCTTTCTTAAAGGAATGTGTACCTGAATTCTGATTTCTTTAAAACAGAATTGCTCTGTCAGGCAAATTATGGTGATTCCAATTTTTCCCAAATTCCTGCCTGATAGCCAGAGTGGGTCTTTATTAAAGAACTATCAGTCATCCTTCTGCTTCCTCTTTGCATGTACCTGCTTTTGGCAAAACTTCTCTGAATTTCTTTTCACTTTTTCCTGACCTACATCCATGTGTATGTGACTGACTCTTATGATGGCATAATTGTATTTTCACAAGGATTTGAAGTAACATTGCATGATTGAAATGAAGTTCTACTAAAACTAATATACTTCATTGTTTTTCAGTTTAGTGCCCGGAAAACTGGACTTTGAAGAATTTGCATGCTGTCCACTTTAAATTTCCTCTCACTTTATTGTTTCTTATTTTGGAGGACATTTGAGAAGTTTATCTGTAGTTCTTGCTAGTCCCAAACTCACAACACTTCTCCTGCCTCAGCTTCACAAGTGCCAAACTTGAAGACAAAAGGCAATGTACCTGGTTAGATATTTTTTTTTTTTTTTTTTGGTGGTGGTTGAATCTCTCTGCTTTTTTAAGTTTGCCTACTTTTTAATTATCATTTATATATGTAAATTATATATGTATATAAATTATATATACATACAAATTATATATACATACATACATATATGGTCAATTATATTGGAAAGCTGAGAATTGAGACAGTAATGTAACTGCAAGTTATCAACTAGAAATATCATTTTGGAAAGAGAATTTATACATTTCACTCCTCCTTTTATCTATGTTGAACTGCAGAGGGTGGAAAATTGAATCTTATGCTACTATCCGGTAAACAAATGTGCCCATGCTAGCAATACTTTATGATGACTTTTCGGAGCTGTACCAAGTCCAATCCATGATTAAATACAAACTTTAACCTTCTTGCCTCACACAGAAAATGAAATTTATATCAAGGACTTTTTTTCTGAGATGTTGCGCCCAGCAGAAAGTATCATTTTGCCATCCAGATTTTCTTTCTACCACTTCTATTTGCATCTCATTAGCATAATATTGAAAAATGAAAGCAACCAAATAAATTTTTTTCATAACTGAGCAGTGAGAGAAATGGAATATCCATAACTATTTTCTCCTGCCTATTACTTTGGGGGAGGGGCAGTATACCACATTAAATGGTTACAAATTGTTTTTTATTTTGTTTTGTTTTCTTGAGCCTATTGCCTCTCCATATTTATTATTTCAAATATCACATGTTAGAGGAGGATTAAATCAGCCTGAAGTGTTTCTGACCTATATGTGTAAAACTCATGTGAAACTGAAAAGTGTATTCAAGCCATCTATAACTATTTCCTCATTCCTGTTAAAAAATAGGTCCTATTTCACCTTTCATTTGGTTATGCTTTCTTGTTGCAATTCATATCTTGTTGAGATTGATGTTTTAACAGGGTTAAACCAAATTTCCCTAAATTGTTGAGACAACCTAATAGAAGAAAAAGCATTTCAGAAAAAATGACATGCATCAATAGTTAATATAATCCAGAAAGCATCCACTCTTGTTGTAGAAATATTGTTCTGTAGATCTTTAGACCTTCCCTAAATAGTCACACTTAGGTTGGCTCAAAATATTCAGGTTGGCCTATTTTCAGGAATTAGTCAGTGGGAGCTTCTCCCCGTTGAGAGCCAGAGTAAATACATGCTTAGTGTGGATGGTAGTGCTACGCTACAGTCCAAATAGTGTCATGTCCGGCTTGCCAATGTATATTTTTGCTCCAAATGCATATTCAAATTGGAGGTCTCAATGAGAGAGCCTGTGTACATTGATTGGTGTACTGGTGGAGATAGTAGTTAATTTGTATGAAATGACCCAATGAATGTGCCCAATTTTCTTAAAAAGAAAATGAAAATGGCCATACATTTACCATTCAGCCCAGCTGCCAACCTGTGATCAGTGCATCGTTAGAGGCTTCAATCATGAATACATTTAGGTGCTGAAATAGCCCTGCAGGGCTCTAGGTTGTTAACTTACAATAAAATAGACTTCACTGAGCCTCCGAGGTAAGCAAGCTATAGCTTAGCTTGAAGTATTTTGTTTGTTTGTTTGTATGTTTGTTTTACAGCCTAACTGTAAGTCATATGTGTCTTTTCTCTTTGTTTTATGTATGCAAAGATATTGGGACAGAGAAAATATAAATGAGTATCCATGAAATATTTAAGACAGTATTTATTCCTAGAATTTGACTCTCACAAACACAGGTAGATGGGATTGTCTGCTGCTAGAAATGTGCAGGGCTTTTACCTGAGACAGCTTGTACTGAAAAGATTTTTAGGAATAATGATAACTGAAAGATCTTTATGCAGAAGCTAAAAAGGAAGCTATACAGTAAAAATGGGGGCTGCTTCAAAGATAGGCTAAGTGTAGACATGGGTACAAAAATGGACTTATAGAGCTAGGATGCGTTGAATTCTTAATTATTTTCACCAGATTATCATGTTGTGTTCATTTGCACCATTACTAAAGCATGTGGCTGAGAAATATAGGATATAAACCTATGTTCTCTGTCTTGCCTAGAGCTCCATCCTGGAAATACTGAGGCTGGTTTATAGAAATGATGTCTAGATAGTTCATTTCCATCCTTCTTTGGTTCTCTACGGGACTCAAAGGGAACACAGGTTCATTTTTTTTTTTTTTCTCTGATTTCCTATTGGCTAATTCATTGTGGCTACTGGACTCTTTCTAAACTGGATCGATTATATTTTCTGCTTTCCTACTCACTGTATCTTTCCATTCCACTAAGAGCTTCCATAAAATTAGATAAGTGCTTCTGAAATTGAGTCACCTTTGCTGCCAAATGGTATCATGTTGGAGTAATGGCTCTATGGCCAACTTCCTGATAAAGCCTCACAGAAGTCTATGTGTTAATATTTCTATCCATGTTGAGGTGGGTTTTGCCAGAACCAGAGACTGGCAAAGGATGCCAGAATAGCTAATGGATTTAAAGAAACAGTCACAGAATGAACTACTAAGTCTAACAGGAAAGGAAGGGTATCCTGGTGTAGAAAGGATAAACAAAATAAAGGTGAGAGTTCGTGTGAAGTTCCAAATACAAAACAAAGCTTAGTAGAGCTATGATGAAGAAATTACACCTTAATTCATTCTATTTCAAACAAATGACTTAGAATTTTATTTTCTTTCAGTAGTTATTGAGTGGAGGCTACCTAGAAAGGAGAACAGAGTGATGCTCTGGACCACCTGCGGTGGTAGTCTTCAGATCTGCCAAGCTTACCTTACTGTTTATACTAATCACTGTCCTTCAAAACCCAGCCCCCTGCAGTCGCTAAGATTCACCGGTGGAAATCTTCAGATATGCCAGAGCTACTCTACTGTCGCTGTCCTTCAAAGTGTCTCCACCGCCTGCTGAGAAGACCTGTTGATGTCCCAGAAGATAACATCCTTTGAACCTGCCTACAGACATTCACCTGTGCCTTGATCCTTTGGACCCACCTACGGACACTCACCTGTCCCTTCAAAGACTGGGGCTGGGGACTGGGATTTTTCCCATGCTATATAAACTGAGCTCCTTCATTAAACTTTGGGCCTCGATCAGAATAATTTGTCCTGGCCTCAAATTTCTCTCGCTGTCTATTCCCTCTCAGGACAGCCCGCCCTTCAGGATGAACCCAGACTGAAGTGAGTTTTACTTCAGGCAGAAACTCACAGGTAAGTAGTCGGATTACCCAGCATTTCTGATTATGGTGTGCCCGCAAAATAAACCTAATATTTTCACGGTCTCAAGTTGTTAATAACATAGCTTTCATCCAGGTGAATGGTGGGTCCAAAGATATAATAAAGTGAAAGTCACTGGCTTGTTAATGGATCCTGCAATGCTGTTGCAATATTCTCTCTCTCTCTCTCTCTCTCTCTCTCTCTCTCTCTCTCTGTGTGTGTGTGTGTGTGTGTGTGTATACATTCTAACATTTGAAATGAAGGTTTAGGAGTATTCCAGTGGTGTTATAGTTATATTTAATGTTCTCTGTCAACCTTCCATAAATTAGAATTATCTGAGAGACAAATTGACAATTATTATTAGTTTAGCTGAAGAATTGTTCCTTAGTCAATTTGGGAAGTTGCAAAAGGACCTGTATGGTATTTACTCAGTTATAAGTGGATATTAGCCACAAAGAAGAGGATACTCACACTATATTCCACAGTCCCAAACAAGTAGGAAGGTTCAAAGGAAGAATCTTGAATCACATTTGGAAGGGGAAATAAAATAGTCACAGTGGCAAATGGAGCAAAGGAACTTGGTGGGAGAGGGAACAGGGAAGGGGATGGGGGAATTTGGGATCAGGTGTAGAAGAGACAGGAGAGAGGGCCAGAGGGCTAGGAGAATGAATGAAAATCTGCTGGTGGTGGAAGTAATAGGCATTTTGAGTATGTTCCAGAAACCTGGGACTGGGAAGGCTCCCAGAAATTAATGGGGATGATCTTAGCTGAGACTCACAGCAGTTGGGATATGGAACCTGAAGAGTCCATCTCCTATAGCCAGACAGTTACCTCATTGGAGCAATAAGGACATCAACTCACCTACAGAACTTTTATCCCAAAGTTTATTTGGTCTATAAGAAATGCAGGGATTGGAGATAGAGGAGAGAATTGGGGAGTGGCTAAGCAAAAACTGCCCCAACTAGAGACCCAGCCCACTGGCAATCACCAATCCCAGACACTATTAATTATACTCTGTTATGCTTGTAATGAGTAGCCTAGCATACCCACCTTTGAGAAGAACCTCCCAGTGACTGGCTAAAATAGAAGCAGAGACCAATAGCCAAACATTGGATGAAGCTTAGAGACTCTAATGGAAGAGTTGCAAGAAGTATTGAGGGCCCAGAAGGGGAATAGGTACTCCATGGAAAACCAACAAAGTCAATTAACCTGGATCCTTGGGGTATCTCTTCAACTGAGCCACCAACCAAAGTATACATACAGGTTAGACCATCCCCTCTCCCCTCCAGCACATACGCAGTTGATGTGCACCTTGAGGTTCATGTGGGTTCCCCAACAACTGGAGCAGATCTGTATCTAAAGCTCTTGCCTGTCTTTGCAGTATATCCCCCTAACTGGGCTGTCTTGTCTGGACTCAGTGGGAGGGGATCTGTCTAGACCTACAGAGACTTTCTGTGCCAGTACTGCCAGTACTGGGGGAATATGTGGAGGCAGAGGGTATCACCCTCTGAGAAGAGAAGGCAAGGGTGCAAGGGATTGGACCCTGCTTGAAGGGGGAAGCTAGACAGAGGGTAGCAATTGGGATATAAAATTAATTAAAAAAAAAATAAAAACAAAAAAATGAAGAAATAGCACTGAAATGTCAGAGTTGTAGATGCTGAGTAATTTCCCCCTCTCCTCAGAACTGCTTATTGTTTGTTTGTTTGTTTAGTTCACTTATTGAGCACAAGATTAATAATCTTGTTGCGATCCTATGGTATTTTGTTTTGTTTTGTTTTGCTTTGTTTTGCTTTTTTACACACAGCTCATTGCTTGGGTAACAATTGTTTCAAGAAAGAAAATACCAAAACCAAACCAAAGAATCAAAAAGGAAAGAAAAGGAAACAACAACAAAAACCAGACTAAGACAAACCAAAATAAAACAAACAAAAGCTGGGAGTATGTGTTGCATCCTGTACAGTTCGAGGTACTTATAGTTACAAGTAGCCATGTAACGTATGGAAGATAAGCTTGTGGTTTATCTGATTGCTGACCTTAAAGTTGGCACACGGAATGGAATGCCATAAGAATCACAAATATCGCCTTACAGTTATTCTTCCTTCTCTATTAGGATTTTTTTTAACTAGTCAATGTGGATGGAATCTCTGCACATGAAAGAGAATCTACCTTGTACATTCAATAACATCCACTTGAGGAATGCTGATAGAAGGAGACTATTTTCATTCAGTTGGCAACAAACTATCTATGGATAAGAACAACTGGCGTAGGTGGAGCCATTGAAAAATTCAGGGTCTCTAAGGATCTATGAAATATCTTCTATAAGAACATGTGGAGGAAAGCCAGCCTTCTAAAATCACAATAGGTGGTATCAGGGATGGTCAGCTTATCAGCACAGGGAAGGGTAGTTTTCATGAGTGGCATAGTGTCTGACATAGATATTTAAAGAGAATGAAATAATGAAATCTAAGACTATCAGCAGAGATGAGATACCATCAACATAATGATGCTCTCCTTAAAATAAAAAGTCTCTAACTCACATATTTGTGTACACACGCACACACACACACACACACAAATTCACGTAGAAATGTGCCATACCTAAAACCAGGTACAAAACAAAGGAATTTCCCACATATACAGTAAAGTTATATGCCATCAAAAAGAAAAAAAAGAACAACAACAACAACAAAACCCACCACAAAATAGCCAACAAAAAACTAAACAAACAAACAAACAAACAAAAAACTAAAACTATCTGGTTTTGTTGAAATGGCTTACCTTTAAGAACATATACCAAGCTGGGTGTGGTAGTGCACACCTTTAATCCCAGCACTAGGGAGGCAGAGGCAGGTGGATTTCTGAGTTTGAGGCCAGCCTGGTCTATAAAGTGAGTTCTAGGACAGCCAGGGCTAAACAGGGATACCCTATCTCGAAAAACCAAAAAATAAAAAAAATAAAAAATAAAGAACATATACCAAATCTTTACCAATATTCAAGATAGCAGTTTGAGTCTACAATTCTTTTACATGTCTTATTTATATCAGTGGCAACAAAAAGACTTTCAAATGTCTCTGCATATAATTTCCTTTATTAAAACCATCATTTCATATCTACATTACAACAGTAAAGTCGTTGATAAATTTTGTTCAAAGTAAAAAACAAAATGTTAGTGTTACTTTCATTGATGTCCAATGTGATGTATTTAAGGATTTCACATCACAATATTTTTATTAGATGTTTTTGTTATTTACATTTCAAATGTTATCCCCTTTACTAGTTCCCACCCCCTGAAAATCCCCTATCCCTTTCCCCCTTCCCCTGCTCCCCAACCCACCTACTCCCATTCCCAGTCCTGGCATTCCCCTATAATGGGGCATAGAATCCTCACAGGACTTTGGGCCTCTCCTCCCATTTATGACCGACTAGGCAATCCTCTGCTACATATACAGCTAGAGCCACAAGTTTCACCATGTGTTTCCTTTGATTGGTGGATTAGTTCCAAAGAGTTCTGGAGGTACTGGTTAGTTCATATTGATGTTCCTCTTATGGAACTTCAGACCACTTCAGCTCCTTTGTTCCTTTCTCTAGCTCCTTCATTGGGGACCTTGTGCCCCATCCTATGGATGATTGTGAGCATCCACTTCTGTATTTGCCCGGCACCCAGGAGACAGTTATATCAGGCTCCTATCAGCAAGCTCTTGTAGGCATCTGTTACAGTATCTGGGTTTGGTGATTGTTTATGGGATGGATCCCCAAGTGGGACAGGCTCTGGATGGTCACTTCTTCAGTCTCTTCTCTGAACTTTGTCTCTGTATCTTGTTCCCTGGGTATTCTGTTCCCCCTTCTAAGAAGGATTCTGAGATTCTGGGCTAATATCCACTTATCAGTGAGTACATATCATGTGTGTTCTTTTGTGACTGGGTTACCTCACTCAAGATGATATCCCCCACATCCATCCACTT
The DNA here is from genome assembly GCF_900095145.1 of Mus pahari. NCBI lineage: Eukaryota > Metazoa > Chordata > Mammalia > Rodentia > Muridae > Mus > Mus pahari. The sequence goes on from NC_034609.1 coordinate 25,010,389, forward strand.
GTCTAAGAATTTCATAAATTCATTGTTTTTAATAGTTGAGCAGTACTGCATTGTGTAAATGTACCACATTTTGTGTATCCATTCCTCTGTTGAGGGACATCTGGGTTCTTTCCAGCTTCTGGCTATTATAAATAAGGCTGCTATAAACATAGTGGAGTGTGTGACCTTATTATATGTTGGAGCATCTTCTGGGTATATTCCTGGGGAAGAGCCTCAAAGATATGGGCACAGGGTAAAGATTCCTGAACAGAACACAATGGCTTGTTCTGTAAGATCAAGAATCAACTAATGGGACCTTACATTAGTAGGAATTCTGTAAGGCAAAAGATACTGTTAATAAGACCAAAAGGCAACCAACAGATTGGGAAAACATCTTTACCAATCCTAAATCCGATAGGGGGCTAATGTCCAATATATGTATAAAGCACTAAAGAAGTTGGACTCCAAAAAATTAAATAACCCCATTACAAAATTGAGTACAGAACTAAACAAAAAAATTTCAACTGAGGAATAGCGAATGGCTGAGAAGCACCTGAAAAAGAGGTTCAACATTCTTAGTCGTCAAAGAAATGGAAATCAAAACAATCCTGAGATTCCATCTCACACCAGTCAGAACGGCTAAGAAAAAACTCAGGTGACAGCAAATACTGGTGAGGATCTGGAGAAAGAGGAATACTCCATTGCTGGTGGGACTGCAAGCTGGTACAAACACTTTGAAAATCAGTTTGGTGGTTCCTCAAAAAATTGGACATAGTTCTACAATATTTTTATACACCAGGTAGTAATGAAGTAATGTCTTTATTTGGAGGTAGGTCAGCATGATGGAGGAGAAGTCTGTAGTAACATTTCCCAAGTCAGCTTCAGCGCAGTTAAATGGCTCTAACAAGTAACCTTTATGCTCAATGCATGAAGTTTAACCATCAGCGAAACAAACACATATAATACACAATGAGATAATTACTAGTAGTAAAGAGTATGCAGAAATATTATTGCAATTATTGATACTTGCAGGTATAGATATTATTAATAATTTATTTCTCAAGATTGTGGAGAAACAACCTATTTGATCTTTCCTCTAAGTGTCTATTTACTAACTAGGTAAACCGAAGTTCTTTATGTATTTAAAACCTTTGAATACCTGGAGATATGGCTCAGTGAATAAGATAACTTGCTGCCATTGTAGAGAACCAGTGTATAATTCTCAGCACCCACAGTCATCTCTGATGGCAGCTCCAGGAGATCTGTCACACTCAATAGACCTGTGTGGGTACCAGGTGCACATATGGTACACAAACATACATGCAGGCAGAACATTCATACATGTAACATAAAAATAAATCTAAAAAATTAAATGCTTTTATCATGTACCTCTCTGATTCTAGCCATATGAAAATGGTTTAAAGCTGTTGTGAAAATCTAAGCAGCAAATGCTAGGAACAAAATGTCGGGTGGTGGCCTTCAGCCAGGAGTCTTTGGCCATCAGTGGAAAACTCCAGGTTGAGTATGCATTAACTTGTCACAGATAACATCTGTGCTGGTCTGGAAAGAACAAAAGGAACAAAACAGCAAGGTATAGACTGTAAAGAATTTAGAAAATATTTAGTGACAATTTGACTTGGAGGGAAGCAGACTTGATCATTTTTCTCTGATTAAGATTGACAAAGGGGCGGACTGGTGAGGGGACCCGCAGCTGGACCCGATCGTCCTGCGCCTCTCCTGCCCAGGAGGGGTGTTCGCCTGGCGGCTGTCCGCAGGCTGATCCAGCGCCCAACACC
>NC_034609.1:25012174-25021314 GCF_900095145.1 Mus pahari
AACTATAGGTTTCCCGAATGTTCAAATATATGGTTTAGTCATGAGTTAGATGTAAATTTTACTGATATTTCTAATTCAACAATGATAATGTTTGGTAGTTTTTTAAAAAGAACATCATAGATGGCCACAGTTAACAGATGTGGTGTGTGTGTGTGTGTGTGTGTGTGTGTGTGTGTGTGTGTGTATTTTTGTTGTTGTTGTTACACAGTGTATAGATGCATATGTCTGCATACATTCTTCTGGAAAATTATGGTTAAATTCAGATGTCGTCTTTGGTTACTTACTCATCTATTGTTTGATCTACCATTTCTCCCTGGACCTGTAGGTGACAGTTAAGAGCTGGAGAGCTGTCCAGTGAGCCCCAGGAATCCATCTGTAAGAATATCCCCACAGCTGTGATTACAGCCTCACAAAACACACCTGCCAATATTTTTACATGGATGGTAAGGAACTAAACTCAGTTCTTCATGCTCAAATAGTAAGTATTTTACTAACTGAACCTTTTCGATTTACAATTGTATAATTCATTGAGTTAGATTTGAAAAAATCATGACTCACCTAGCATTGTATAACTGATTATAGAACTAAAGACAGAAGTTGGACTTGATGATATTTTACCCTTTGTCTTTCCTACCAAAAGAGAAATATTAAATCTCCACTTTTAGTATACATATCACACTAGGTTTCATTAAAATCTATCTAATTTGGGACCATTTTGAAATGGTTTGGTAAATTCATAGCAAATTTTGCTATTTACATTGAGGGCATCTTAAAATGTGTACAGGCACACACTTCTATTAAGTTATTTCTAAAAATGTATAATGTTTTGGTATTTACAGTATGTATATCTAAGCAGTAAGGAAACAAAATTGTACTAATGTATACTGTATAACTTTTATGTCCATTGTTTTATGTATCTTTATGTAAGCATGTTCTAAAAAAAAATCCTCAGTGAAACTGGATACGTTTTCATAAACACACAGCCTAGAATTGTTTTGCATTTACAGGCAAGCTGATGGAAAATGCAAGGGTCAAAACTTCACATACTCCATCCCCCTGATTCACTTAAAGTCTTTTGTTTTTAAAGCATTACTGCAAACTCTAATGAAGGACACATATGGAATGAAAAAGTATATGAGAGTTCCTCTTTCAAGATTGATTTAAAAATTATATCAGCTCCCTCTGAGTTTGGCTAGACAAAAAGAGAAACCTGATTTTACAAAGGCTAAGGAATGTTGAGCAGAGAAGAAACAAATGGGATGTGCAATGAATGTGTAGCGATATAAAGAATAAGATGCCTACTCCTAGTATAAATAAACAAGGCTGCAACAGAAATGCAGCGACTGTTATGAAGAATTTCTTGAAGATCAATTCAACCATGAAAAATGAGTAGATATCTATGATTTCAATTGCCACTTTGTTCATATCTCCCCTCCCCCCATTTAACATTATCTCCCAGAATGCTAAGCTAAATAATTATTATTTGGGCTAGAAAGATGTCTCGCTGGATGTTCTTCCAGATAATGTAGGTTTAATGTCTAGTACATGCGTGGTGGCTCATAAACACCTGCTACTCCAGTTCTAGATGATCTGAGAATTTCTTGTGAACTCTGCAGGCATAATGCTCACCTCTAGTAAAAAGTCACACGTGGAAGGCAAGCAAAGTATCCATGCACATCCATGCACTTACATACATTAGCACATGAGTGAGTGAGTGAACAGTTAGACAGACAGACAGACAGATAGAGATAAAACTTTAAAAACATTAATGGTATTTAAAACCCAGGATTCTGCTTCCAGGATTTCCTTTCCTTATTGGTCCATACTTTGTCTAATATACATAACATTTCTGAATAAACATCATTAAGGCTTTTTGTTACATCTCACAAGAAGTGTTTCCATCTCGAAAGTCCTTCAAAAGCTCTTTTCATGAAGAAAAAAAAATCTATTCTTATGTGCTGCCATTTTTTGCTCGGAATATTTTCTTTTTTTTCAAAATGAAGCCTCCATGAAGATTGGCCTAGTCTGTCTCAATGGGAGGAGAGGCCCCTGGCCCTGTGAAGGCTCTATGCATTTGGTGTAGGGAAATGTCAGGGCCAGGAAGTGGGAGGGGGTGGGTTGGGGAGTAGGCGGAGGGGAGAGAGGGTAGGGGGTCTTCAGAGGGGAAACCAGGAAAGGGGATATCATTTGAAATGTAAATAAAGAAAATATCTAATAAAAAGCAAACAAAAACAAACAAAAAAATTGACATTTATAAAGTGCATTCCCTTACTAGTTTGTAATTCCCAAGAAGTGTAGTATCATAACTGAATGCTACAACTTTTCTTTCCTCAGTTAACAGTTCATTGTATAGTATAATGTGAGAGGACCTCAAGTTAATCAGAAACTCTTTAGTCACTTCCACAAGTTCTGAGACCCTATTAGGCCTGTGGATCCTAAAGGTCAAAGCTTTTGTTGCTGGGCGGGGGTCTACTTTTCTCTTTCTGTACCTTGCTGAGGATCTTCCCATACCAAACATAGTAGAACACAGGAGTAAAGACTCCAGGCACCACCAGCTTGATCTCTCCATAGTCAATGAACTGTGTGGATATGCTCTTGGCACTGGTACCCATCTGTCAGTTTTCAGAGATCAAAGCTCTGTCCCAGCATCACCTTGGGTTACTTAGGGATCTCCACAGGAGCCCCTCAGCCAATAACTAAACTGAATGCAATTCCAGTCCCTCCACTGGGAGGCTTGGCTCAATACAGGAGATGGTCTGTTCAGACTCGCTATCTCCCACTACTAGCAGTTCCCACTAGGATCTTCCGCAATGTCCTTAAAATGCCCCCACAGTTGCAGCCATCTATTCCTGCGTGTTCTCTCTCCATCTCATCTAACCCACACACCTTAGTCCTCATGCTTCAGTCCTCACCTACCCCAAGCCCACCAAAAAAATCTATTTTATTTCCTCTACCCAGGGAGATTCATTTCTTATTCTGGATTTAATAGGAATTGCTTTGGGCTTCTCTCCATTTAATTTGATGTGGGATAGAGACTCTCTGTTAACTGCCTATATTATGTGAAATGATAGTCCATGTAAAAAAATCTCTCCAGTACTGTTACCATGAAGGTTTAGAAGGTTTTTTGCCTTTTGTCAAAGGCTTTTTTTTTTTTGCTTCTAATGAGATGATCATGTTTGTTTTTTCCTTTCAGTTTGTTACTATGATTGATTCTATTTACTGATTTTTGTATCTGTTTTTTAATCTTTATTTTTCTGATTTTTGTTTCTTGAACAATCCCTGCATATCCAGGGTGAAGCCTACTTGATCACAATGGATGATGTTCTTATTGTCGTCTTGGATTTGGGTTGTAATTATTTTTGTAAGTATTTTTCATCTAGTTCATAAGGAGAATTGATTTGTAATTCTTTTTTGTTGAGTCTTAATGTGGTTTGGGTATTAGGGTAAGTGTGACCTCAAAAAGTGAATTAGGAAATATTTCTTGTCATTATAGAATTATATTATAGAAATTTGTATTAAAGCAGTCTCACTGGCTCTGATATTATTTTGGGAGACTTTTATGGCTTTTTCAAGTGGTTGTTTGCATTCAAACTCAGGTCCTCATGCTTGGATGAAAGACAGTTCCCCATTGAATAACCTCCTCCTGGGTTCCCACAAGTGCACTTGATGTGGCATGTTTAACACAAATTCATCATGTTTAAAAATACTGTTATGTTTTCTAGGAAAGGATCACATATGATCCTCACAGTGAGAGACAGGCACTTGCTGTATAGTTAAATATTTTACAGAAAATGCTTATTTTACTGGAAAGAGCTAACTACCCAGTCAAAGTTATTTGAGAGTCCTGATCCTGTTCTCATGCTAGGATGCCATACTTGAAACACATTTAAAGATCCCATGTTCAATACTAGGAAAGTGCTTCCAGCTATTCCTTGCTTTTATTATGTATTTATTTATTTACGTTCCAAACGTTGCCCCCACTTCCTGGTCTTCTCTTTATGAGTTCTTTACCACATGCCCTCCCCTTTGTCTCTGAGAGTGTGCTCCCCCATCTACTGGAGCATTACTTTTCTTCAAGAATAAGCACATCCTGACACACTGAGGCCCCACAAGGCAGTTCTCAGCTATATCTGTAACAGGGGTCACTGGCTAGCCCATGCATGCTCTTTGGTAGGTAGCTTAGTCTCTGGGAGCTCTGAGAGGTTCAAGTTAGTTGATATTGTTATTCCTCCTATGGGGTTGCAATCCCTCAGCTCCTTCAGTCCGTCCCCCAACTCTTCTCTAGAGGACCCTGATCTCAGTCCAATGTTTGTCTGGAAGTACCTGCCTCTATCTCTGTCAGCTGCTGGTAGAGCCTCTCAGAGGACAGCCACCCTCGCCTCATTTATCTGCCAGGACAACATGGCATCAGTAATGGTGTCAGGGTTTGGTGCCTGTGTATGGGATAGATCCAAGTCGGGCTGGTTTACTTATGGAAGGGACAAGTATGAATTGTTGAATCCAGGAAGCATAGGAATGCAAGCCATTACTTAATATTCTGAAAATTTTAAATTAAATTAAAGTGAATAAATGTTAATTTTACTACCACAATGCTAAATTATATAAAAATATAAAATAAATTAATATTATGACCTCCCCGCTTATTTTTAGACCTAAGTAGAAAAATACTGCTAAATCAAAAGGTAAACAATGAACTTCTATATAGTTCCGAATACTCCAGCTTTATTTCAGCCAGTTATTAACATCTACTCAAATCTATCTTACAACTGATGTTGACAAGCATATGTCCTCTTCAAAAATAAAACACTTGTATACACTGCACAACCCACAATTTTATCTACAGTGAACACTAATATTTTTCTCTAAATATTGCTAAATTATTTGCTAAATTGGAAGGCAGTAGTTGGAACTACTGTCTAAATTGTGGTGGTTTGAAAACAGATAACTGTCAGTTTTCATCAAATGATCAGATATAAACAAGTTCTTCGATTAAACAAGATCAAATTGGATTTGTGGCTGTCAGATTTTCACTTGGCTTTTTCAATCATGAATAAATTGTATTTCTGTATATTCCATGATATGATAATTTATCAGGCCGTGCACTCAGATGTTATTTATGTTCCATTTTAAAAATTGGTTAAGGACTGGGTAGTTCAGTTTACATGTTGTATAATGAAACATGTGTTTTGTAGTAGTGATCCCTCCCCAGTGGTGAATGATAATGGGATGAAGCCCGATTTAATTGTGCTTCCACAGGTCTATGGTGTGTGCCTGTGCTTGGTGATAGTAAATATTCTTGGAACCAAAAGAAGATTCAATTTGTAGTAATAGAAAATTTTATCATTAGCACAAAGTATCATGGTTTCATTAGAAAAATAGTTTATTCTAGATGTAATTTACTCTGCTGTAATTCCCCCTCTGCACCTCACCTGAAGGATGTCCTGTCTTTCATGCACTCATAGTTGTTTTTCCTGTTAGAATTTGGATCTGGAATATTCTCTCCTAGGCACCATTGGTTAAGAGTGTGAAGCCCAGCTTCATATTACAAGAAGGCACTGAAACTTTGAACTCATGAGGCCATACAGGAAATCTTGAAGGTTGAAATCTTTCTTCAACAGGGGATGTGGAACCTTTTTTGTCTGTCCATTGTCTGTGTCCTTAGAAGTTAGCAGCCAATGTAGCTGCACAGGTCAACCGCATGCTCTTTACTTTGACATGATTCCTGTCCTTGGTTCCAAAGCAATGTGGCCATCAATAATGTACTTGAAAAATACCAAACTTTATCTATTAATTTATTTACTTATTTATTACAAAATTATTTTATTTATTTACATTCCAAATGTTGCCCTCTTCTTGGTCCTCCCCCCATCTGTAAGTTCGTTACCCTATCACATCTCCTCTTTGCCTCTAAGAGAGTGTTCCAACTATCTACCTCCATCTCACCTCTGCCAGCATCCCTCTTCCCAGGGTCATCAAGCTTCTAAGCTCTCCAACTGAGGCTAGATACACAGGCCTCTGCCACATATATTCTGGGTGCCACAGACCAGTGCATGTATGCTCTTTGGTTGATGGATTAACTCTGGGATCTCCCAAAGTTCCAGGTAAGTTGATAACTGCTGTTTGTCCTACGCAATCCACTACAGCTCCTTCCATCCTTCCCCTAACTCTTCTATGAGGGTCCCCAAAATTAGTCCAATGGTTGTCTGTAAGTATCTGCCTCTGTCTCAGTAAGCTGCTGGTAGAGCCTCTCAGATGACATCATGGTATGAACTCACTGATAAGTGGCTATTAGCCAAAAAGTTCAGAATACTCATGATTCAACTCACACACCATATGAAACTAAAGAAGAAAGAAGGCCCAAGTCTGGATACTTCAATTCTGCATAGATAGGGGAACAAAATAATCATGGGAGGCAAAGGGTTGGAGGAACCTGGATAGGAGAGAGAAAGGGGGTGGGAGGAAGCAGGATCAAGTAAGTGGGAGACAGGAGAGAAACCCAGGGGGCCAGGAGAATGAGTGGAAATATGATGCAATGTGGGGTATAGGGCTAGGGGAACCTCTAGAATGTCCCAGAGTCCTGGGCTATGAAAGGATCCCAGGACTCAATGTGGATGACTTTAGCCAAAATGGCCAACTGTGGGAGATGGAACCTGAAGAGATCATATCCAGTAGATAGACATGACTCCCAGTAGAGGAATGGGCCCACCCACCCATTTTAAAATTTTTATCCCAGAATTATTCCTGTTTAAAGAAAATGCAGGGACAAAAATGGAGCAGAGCCTGAATGAAAGGCCTTCCAGTGACCAGGCCAACTTGGGACCTATCCCATGGGCAGGCACCAAATTCTGATGCTATTACTGATTCCATGTTATACTTCCAAACAGGAGCCTAACTTTTCTCTCCTTTCAAGCTGACTTTCTCTTGGGCAGTTTTGGAAGTACTACGAAACCAAAACAATACTCTTTTACATACAGCAATGTTTTAGGTTTTGATAGAATTATGCAAAAACTTGTCATCTTTGTACAGTCATATGGGATGGACTACACATCTCTAGAGTCCTGAACCCTGATTAAGCAGCACAGTCAAGACAGGCAGCGTGAATATATACTTATTTTCCTTCCAGGTGCATATGGATAGAAGCCAATGAATGTGACTTCCATATACTTGTTAGCATTTAAGGAGGAAATAATACAGTAGGTGTATAGTTATGGTAGTTCTGCAGTTTACAGTGAGGTATTACATGGATCTTGGTGATCAAGGATATTCTGATCTAAGTCACTCAGTAATTTTGTGGCTGAAGAAGTACTCCTGGCATTGCCCATGCAGAAAAAAATATAGAATAAATATTTCCCATTATAATGCATGATGAACAGGTCAAATTAAAAAAGAAAATAAGCAAACCAGAATTCTGTGGGTGGCATAAGAAGATTTAGTATATTCTTTAAAAACCTGTACTAACCAGAAAAAGTCAAATATGAGGATATACAAAACTGTCAATGATACAATAATTGTGTCCAATAAAAAGTTATATTGAAAATTATATTGACACAGAGTTTATTCTACGACTATGAGCATAGACATGTCTATAAATATGTGAGTGTAAACACGCAATGCAATAAAACAATGACAGTTTTCCATTAAATAGCATCCTTTTACAATGTAAAGTCCCCTATTTCCAATCACCCTATCATGTCTGCTTTCACCTTCAGTGGTCACTAGAAGAATTCTCACTGATTTTTTTTCAGGGCTCTGTGGGAACAGGGAAAGTGCTTACAGACAATAATATAACATAGTATCCTTCAAAATAAAGTAAAATGCAAGCAGTATCACTGTGATTTTAAAAAAATTGTTAGTAATCATCTCTCTGGATTTAAATAAAATCAAAACTCCAGCTCCTATTTGATTTATAAGGCACCAGACAGCAACAAAATTTGTAGCCTGGGTGTACTACATTGAATGTTAACATTAAGTCTACAGGCAATATGACTTCCCAGTGCAATGTAAAGTGAAATGTCTTAATTTACTCAACTTTTGAAGAGAACATAGGTCAGACATTTTCACCAACATAAAGATCTTGAACTACAAATCAAGCCAATTTTCAGTGAGTGAGAATATGTTCCTTGGAAAACCCTAGAGACAGATTATTATGTTGTACATTATGCAAAGCTTTATTCCTGCAGGCAATACAGTCTGTAATGTTGATACTATAAGGGTTCTATTTTTAAACCAATTCTTCTAAAAGTTTTAGACATTTATCTAGTAGGGTTTTGCTTTTCCTGTATGGAGATATGCACACATTCAACAATATATGGGCAGGATTAAGTGAGCACTGTTCATTCTTCTGCACTGTGTGCTCAATATAACAAGCAAAGGCTGATGACCATGCATGGTCATTGATAGAGACATCATTAATAAGCCAGACTATGAAGAAATCATTTTCTATCTCCTTCCATCTCCTACTCCTTCCCTTTTCTTAGTTTTTCCTTCCTTCCTTCCTATTATTTCCTATTATTCTGCCTTCAACCCTTGCTCTTTGTTTCTCACGTAGTCTAGGCTGCCCTTGAACTTGCTATGTAGCTGAAGGCCAACTTGAACTTATAATTTTCCCATTAAGTAGGAAAACATGATTGAATACTGGAGACTGGGTAGAAACCTCCTAAAATAATTCCACTTATAGTATAATTTAGAGTCAGGCTCTGCATTGCATTCTAGTTGTGACTAACCCAGCATATCTGCAGCTTTCTGTCTACGCATTTATATTCAATTCTAATTATTCTGCTGAAAAGGGAGTTTCTGTTTGTTTTCTAAGTTAAGCTTCCTTTTGCTATCTAAATTTTTTCTCTTCATAAAAATAATGAGTAAATTGCCACAGCACTTAACTTGTAATTATGTTCTTACTCTTTATTCATTTGTGTTACCTTAGTTCATTTTAAGTGCTAGGAGATGCTAATTTTGTAAAAGCAAAATAAGTTCTCAATTCTGTCACTTATGAAAGGAATTATCATATCGAGCACTCATATGTCAACAAATGTTGTGGGTATGCCTCTGGCATCATAATTTTGTTATTTGGAGCTAGCTTTGTGTGTATGTATATATATATATTTATATATATATATATATATATATATATATATATATAT
>NC_034609.1:25021629-25063968 GCF_900095145.1 Mus pahari
CACTTTTTCCTGTAAAATGCAAAAAAATTGACAATGTCATTATATGGTTTTGATGTTGAGGTGGTCTTTTTTTTTTTTTTTTTTTTTTTTTTTTTTGAGTTGGTCTTTTAAACCCCATCATTCTGTGTATTAAGTGATTTGCTTGGTAGAGTTTAAGAAGATACACATGGATAGGAAGTCTTGAGTCCTTTGGTAGGGCTTCAAAATGATTTCATGGATACACAGTATGAGGGTCCATATACTTAGACCTTACATGGACAGGATTAGGAAGTGAGTCATAGGGCTCATGTGTTTCTTGTGTGTAGACCTTGTGGCTTCTAAACTTTAGAGACAGTGTAGTCTATCATCCTGCTCTCGCCTTGCTCTCTTCAGTCATTTTTCAGTTCAACTTAGATCATATTATATAGGGCATGTGAATATGTGTTTTATGGATATGTTGCTAACCACATACAACCTTGCCTCATTTCCCCTCCTCAGTATAATCAGATAATACAGGACAGTCTGACTTCCTTTTTTATTTGTATTTTTGTTGGGGGGCGGCATGGACGACGAACGTTATGCATGTTAATAAGCAGTACAGAGCATTAGCTGAACACATTCACTTAATTTTGTAGCTAATCCTTGTTGACAGGTGCCATGCCCTCCGATTTACAGCATGTCAGAGACATTTAGGAAGTTGACAGGATATGACGGGACGTGAAGCATTTCTATTGCTCTACACTCTATCTCTCTGCATAAAACTAGTTGCAGTGTGTGTGTATGTGTTGTGTGTGTGTGTCTGTGTCTCTGTGTGTTTATGTGTTCCTATGTGTTAGCTCCATTTTTCATGTGATAAGGTATCATTGTGTACAAAATATTGATATTTAGATACTATTACTCTGGTTCTTGGCTTCCATACACCAGCACTATCAGTGTGAACATTTTTTTTTTCTAGTCCAATTTCTTAAATTGTTAAACAACAATTATCATGTATTGACTTCTGAAAAATTTCCAAGGTTATTTTGACTGGAAATATGGTGGTTTAAATATGACCCACTGAGGTTCAATTCTCTGCGAATGAACCAATACCTATGCACAATTCCTCATTTATTGAGTTTACTTGACAATTTCACATGGTTAAAAATATATTCCTTCTTTATTATCCCTTGCATGCCATTTATTTATTTATTTATTTATTTATTTATTCTATCTTTTCTCTTTGTATCAATATTGTTGATATTTTGCTATTATTATCACAATTATTATCACTCAGCTTAAGAAGGATCATCAGTGTAGTCATGAATTTGGAAATATCCATTGAACCTTGACAGTCTCCTCTATCTATACACTACTGAAGGCACTGGCTACTCTTTACTGTGTAGCCTATTACAGTTCAACAGGGAGTCGTAGGGTCCTGTAAGCCCTTGCCTGATCCTTGATTCATGGCTGACTGTGGATGACTAAAGCTACTGGGAAGTCATGAGTAAGTATATTTTTTATGCTATAACAAAACGGCAGTATTTTACAAGCCTTTCCCCTATCTTCATGATCATACATTCTCTCTACTCCCACTTCCATGATTTTCTGTGAACCGTAGATGCTATGGTACACATACATATACTGGTGGGGGGTGAGCACCAGTGGAGTAGTCATACATCTCTGTATTCACTGTACTTTACTTATAGAAAAATAATCTTGTTATATAGCCCTGGTTTGTCTAGGACTTGATTCAAGGACCCAGACTGGCCTTGGCATTTTAGCAGTCCTTCTCTCTTTGCTTTTCATGCATGCATGCGCTACCATGCCCTTTATTTATATATATTTCTTAATTTTAAGTGATATCCATTTTATTTAATTTTATTATTAGATATTTTCTTTATTTACATTTCAAATGATATCCTGAAAGTTCCCTATACCCTCCCCCTGTCCCTGCTCCCCTACCCACCCACTCCCACTTCTTGGCCCTGGCCTTCCCCTTGTGCTTGCAAGACCAAGGGGCCTCGCTTCCCAGTGATGGCCAATTAGGCCATCTTCTGCTACATATGCAGCTAGAGACACAAGCTCAGGGGGTACTGGTTAGTTCATATTATTGTTCCACCTATAGGGTTACATCCCCCTTCAGCTCCTTGGGTACTTTCTATAGCTCCTCTACTGGGGGCCCTGTGTTCCATCCAATAGCTGACAGTGAGCATCCACTTTTGTGTTTGCCAGGCACTGGCATAGCCTCACAAGAGGCTGCTATATCATGGTCCCTTCAGCAGAATCTTGCTGGCATGTGCATTAGTATCTGGGTTTGGTGGCTCATGATGGGATGGATCCCCAGATGGGGTAGTCTCTGAATAGTCCATCCTTTCATCTTAGTTCTAAATTTTGTCTCTGTACCTATAGCCTTTCATGGGTATTTTGTTCCTTATTCTAATGAGGAATGAAGTATCCACATGATGGTCTTCCTTCTTGGTTTTCTTGTAAAATGTATCTTGGGTATTCTAAGTTTCTGGGCTAATATCCGCTTATCAGCGAGTGCATGCCCTTTAAAACGGCTGACATGCCTTTCAAAAGAACCATCAACCAGAATTTTTATATTTTTCCTTGTTTTTCTCAATAAAAGTATACATTAAGGAGCAAGTGACACACATCCTGAATCCATAGCACATCAAAAAGACCAAAAGTCACTCTTATTTAAGATGATTAGTTAATTTGTACCTTAACATGTACACATATTTTTGTCCAAAATTTCAACCTTCATTTGTCCTTTTAATAATTGCTTATTCCATCCTCATCACTTTCTCATCCCTGTTACAGTACTCATTAGCAAATGTGGACCTAATTTGTTACCTCGATGTCACACACAGATTTTCATATGACTAAAGATGTACTAGAGATGTTAATCAATTGCACAATGTAAAATTCAACTGGAAAGTGCAGCATAGTTAATACACAGGCTGTGGTGACTATTTTTAGAAGGTTTATACAGACTCCTGCATTCAAGGAAGCAGAGACAGAAACCACTGAGTGAGATTTAGCAAAGCTACCTCATAGGAGAGTGAAGGTAGAAAACCAACTTCGAGTGAGTGGGAAGAGAATAGGAAAGGAGCCCGTGAGAGGTAGGGACATGGTGATAGAGAGAGGAGCAGAAGGAGCATCATGTATTGGTACTGTGTTATGTAATAGGAAGGAAAAGGCTCATGGTTTTAGATGAAAAAAAAACTGATTTGCAGAAAGAACACTTAAGACTTGTAATGGCATTTAATAATTCCTTTTTCTTGTATTACTATGAAAGAAGTGTCAGAACAAAACTTAATGCTGTGTTCAAAGCAGTGTGTATAAGGGGGCTAATGGTCCAATGGGGTAGGTAGGGAAATTATAGGAATAACGTCATAAATTATAGTGTTTATCAACTCCTAACATACCTTGTTCCAATTAAATACTCTGTGATTTAATTACAATCAGGTCGTTTTAGAAGCTTCAGAACAAATGTGGGAAGAAAGAGTGAACTAGAATTTAGAAACTTGAGTGGTATTATATGTTTATTTTCTGGATTATGGCAATACTAGAGATATGTGCATAGATATGCACTTGTCAAAGTGTGTATAATGAATACATATGTGGTTTTTTTTGCATGTCAGTTGTAAGATATACATCAATAAAGCTATAAAGTATTCAGTTTCTTATGTCAGAGATCTTGATTGTTGCTTGAAAAACTAGTAGTCTCAAAGGCCTTCTGCAAAAGATGTTGCTGCTCCAAGTCAGAAGTCATGCATTCCTCTGTAAGTATAAGTGCTGGAGAGTTAGGAGAAAAGCCTGTAGATTTTTTTGTGAGGAACTCTTGATATAAATTGCTATTATATTAATTCTTTTAACTATTGGATTAAGCTATCTTCTATTTAATTTATCTATTTACAAATTGTTTTATTTATTTACATTCCAAACTTTGCCCCCTTCCCAGTCCCCCCCTCTATGAATTCTTTACCACATGCTCCCTTCCCTTGCCTCTGAGAGGGTAAGTGCACATCTAAAATTTGTATCCAAGTAAATGATGTATGTGCATGTATGTGTGTATGTAGATGTTCCTGCACGTGTCTAAGGGTGCATGTGGCAGTGTGCTTGTAGAAGTCATATGCTCGCCATGGGCAAAGTTCTTGGTCTTTTCTTTATTACTACTGCTTATCCCAGGCTAGATGGCCATTAAGATTCCCAAGATATTTGCTTCTCTGCTTCTTATCTTTCTGTTGGAGCACTGGGATTCCATACATTGCTATATGTAGCTTTACATGAGTTCTGGAGATTCAATTTACCCACTCTTTCAGACCATGTCTGACTATAAGGATAACTGACAGTAGGAATATACAAAGTGGACAAAACCAGTAAAGCAAAACCAAATATATAAAAGATGGCTAATGTGTGCACAAGGTTTGCATATGTCAGTTCAAAACATCCACTTGCTAGCCTCCTGACACTCCTGGTTGGCAGTGATGTCAAGTGTCCAGAGCTTAGCTATCTTCCTCTTGTCGTTACACAGACAGGAAATGAATGGAGCCATCCTTCCTACAAATATCCAGTAGAATACTTCTACTGCCAGAAAAGCTCCATTTAAAAAAATTTTCAGAAAATCATTCTAGAAAACTGGGCGCATCTCAAGTTGGGAATGCTTCAGAAATACTTATCATCATGAGGGTACTTCTTCACCTATTAAACAAGTTTCCACTGAGCTATTCCCTTGATATGTCTCTCACTGAATATCATTACCTCTTCTCTTAAAATTAGCTGTGCTGTGAAAATAGACAAAGGCTGTTAAAATCAATAGTAAAACCTCTCAAAGTAAAAGTATGCAACCATTTTATTTTGAAGACAAAACGGAACAGAAAAACAAATAACTAATGATGGTTGGTTCATGTTATATTAAGTAGCCTTGAAATAGTTGCCAGGGAAAAATATAGAGGTGCAATCTTCTGGGGAGAATTAAGCATAAAGTCAAATTTGGTTAAAGCTTTCTTTCAGAAGGGAAATAGGAATTCATCACAAAGGACACAGCAGGAATGCTCTATTGCATAGATTTATTCTCACAGTTAAAAAAAAATCATCCAACTAAAGGGTCTGTAAAAGCCAGAGATCTGGCTGGTTATGTTCAGTTTATGATGCACACTAAGCATCTACCCCTCTAAGTCAAGAATTTCCATTCATTTACTTACGTTGTTGAAGGGTAAGGTAACATCTTCATGGCTATGCAATTTTAGTCCACTGGGGCCTTACTTTCTAGTGATTTTCAGTACTCACAGACTATTAGGAATGTTGAAGCAGGCTTAGCCAAAGTGCTTTCTGTGCAAGAATCTCAACCTAAAAGCTTGGTAGTAGCTCCTATATGTAATCCCAGCATTCCTGTGGAAAGACGGAAGACAGAAAAAGGGGAGAACCTCCTGAAGACCATTGCCCAGTCATTTGTCATATGTAGTACTGAACAGCCAGAGATTATGCCCAAAACAAGGTGGAAAGGGAAGAAAGGATATCCAGTACCCAGGCTTTACTAAGTTCTACAAGTGAGTTATGACATATATCTAACCACATTCATATGCACAGAGAGAGAGAGAGAGAGAGAGAGAGAGAGAGAGAGAGAGAGAGAGAGAGACCACATGCAGTGAGGACCGATGGAAGAAGGTAAGGAAGGGTAAGCAGTCAAGATTGTAAGAGGAGTAAGAAGTTGGGCAGTAGAACATAGGAGGGAAGGGGAAGGAAGGAGAAGGTTAACATTTGCTACTTAGTATTTTATACGTAGTACATATTAACTCTGCAAATGAATTGGCCTTTTGGGAAGTCAAGGAAATGACAAATACATTACAGGAGAATGTCATTTTTCTCAGTGTTTCTACTCATTCAAATAAATGAGACCTTAATGGCTACTGTCTCTCAATGATTTGGGGAAACAAATGATAACTACATAGAACAGGTTTGATTATAGCCTTAAATATTGGTGATATTTTCATTTTTGATAGAGAAGTGAGTTAAAAGGAAGTTATCATCTGCTCATTGTTGTCCTGGAAATCTTACCTTCTTTCACATAGCAAGAATAATTCCCTCATCAATCTTAGAACCATACCCTACCACTTCAAGCTCTGGCATACCACACTGTTCTATTTTCGGGCTTATCTGAACTTTGTATCTCATGCATGGTTCTTCTTATAATATCTGTTTTCATTAGTTTGTTTTTGCAGTCCCTGTTAAATGTTAACCTGGCAAATGACAGAAAAAAATTACATTTGATCCATGGTTGATATCCCTGTAACATGTGATGTTAATATGTATTCACTTACTTTGCTTGAATTTTATATTCATTCAACCTTAAATTGGAGCTAAGGCATCATTGTTTGGAATTTGTGTCTATTTCAAAGATCTGTTTTCTTAAGTTATTACTTTTTATGATTTCTAGAGTTTCAGATGGAGAGTATAATCATACAAAATCCACTAAGTTTTACAGACTTTCCCTGTAAGATATATAAGAGCTTTAAAGAGTGTCTGTTGTATGCTAGGCACTCCAACTTCAAAATTTGTAATAGCATGGTAACACAAGATTGGCAATGGTTAAGCACAGCCACATTGGATTATATAAGTATTGAACACAATAATGGTGGCATAAAATAATAAGTCTATATGTAGTATTTTTCATGCTGACTTTTGGAGTCTAAATGAGTCCAATGACTAAAGCCTAAACTAGCATTACTTTCTATGATAATTACCTTTGCACCCTTTTTCAAAGGTGTCACTATAATTACACCAAATCTATGAAATTTCAAGCAAGTGGGGAATGCTGGGGAAAGGAGAGGCTGCCATCCCCAGGAAATAGTGTATTCATGGGTTTTATATTGTCAAATGATTACCCACGAAAACATGTATACAAGTAACATCATAAAGACTGAACAGGCTACATTTAGGAATATATATTAGGAATATGTATATATATATATATATCAGAGCATGTGAAGCATATATACGTGCATGCAATGCTTTCAGTAAAAATCAGTAAAAATTAGTTTTTAAAAAATGGCCATAAATTTGAATGAGGGAGAGGAGAGTTATACTGGAGGCTTTGTAGTCAAAAAAAGGAAGAAAGAAATGCTGCAATTATATTATAATCTCAAAAATACAGAGAAAAAAACCTTTTGTGCTTCAAAAAGATGTCAATAAAGTTGAGATAACACCAGTGAAATGGAAGACAGATGAATATTGACAATGAATTATCTAGTATACAGAAAGAAGGTTAAAGAGCCAATATTAAAATTAAGTAAGCAAAAACAAGTAGGTATTTTTTAAAAAAAGATATCCAAGAAGCCAGAAAAATTAAGATATTGTTAACATTATTAGCCACAAGGAGAATGTAACACAAAATAAAAATGAGATCCCACCTCATGTCAACTAGAATGATTGTCTAAAAGATGCAAAATATTTGTTAGAAATAGTAGAGAGAAATTAGAACCACCATGGACTGCTAACAAGAATATAAACTGGTGCTGGGCGGTGGTGGCGCACGTCTTTAATCCCAGCACTCGGGAGGCAGAAGCAGATGGATTTCTGAGTTCGAGACCAGCCTGTTCTACAAAGTGAGTATGAGTTCCAGGACAGCCAGGGCTATACAGAGAAACCCTGTCTTGAAAACAAACAAACAAACAAACAAACAAAACAACAACAAAAAAAGAATGTAAACTGGTGTGACTGCTCTGGAAACAATTAGAAACATTTAGAGAGTTTCTCAAGTGCCAAACATTGACTTGCTACATAAGACAGCAATTCTGCTCCAATATATATAAATGAAAATGTGCTTCCATAAAATTTAATCATAAATGCATATAATAGAACTGCTCATTATGGCAAGATTTAGAAACTACCCAGTCTCTCCTATTATCAAATCAACATACATAGTATCCACAGAATATAATTCTCTTCAGTGAGCAAATTCAGCCTTGTCTTAATAGATGTTACAGTATTGTGGGACCATCAAAACTCTATGGCAAAAACCTCAGTTATCAAGAGAATTACATGAAATTGTCTAAGTCAAATAAGTAACCAGACACAGTGGTGCATGCCTTGAATCCCAGCATACAATGGGCTGTGGCAGGAGAATCTCTCTGACTTTAATGCTAACCTGTTCTACAGGTCAACACAATAAATTATGGAATGAGAATCTATCCCCTCCCACACACACACATACACATACACATACACATACACACACACACACACACACACACACACACACACACACACACACACACACACACACACACACACAGTCATTTCTACAACAATAGAAAGAAAATAGGTACAAAACTTATTGATGGTAAAAGAGAGATGACATCTAATAGACAAAATTAACCTTTGGAGGAGGAATTATGTAGTTGTTGTAAAACTGGTTTTGTTGGCGATTCTGCAAATGTTAACACAGAAAACAACTTTGGATTTTACACTTTAAATAGGTTAACTAATATGGTATTTAATTGTATCTTAAAACATTTATTTTCTTAAAAAATGTCGCACAAGTAACAAATAATATTAAAAGTTCTAGACAACAATTTTCTTACCTGTTCTTCACTCCCACAGACATTTTAAGTCATTTCAATTCTTTTCATACACTGAAAGAATCATTTCTAGTAAAATGTTTCAAATACTCACATTTTGCTAACAAAGACTCCACATTCACCCGGTGTTAGCATGCTTTTTAGTATTTTCCTATTAATCTGGAACTAATAGAGAAGCAAAAAGGAATCCATCTTCTTGGCCTTATTTCTCATATTAAACTGTAGCGTATATATAAGGTAACCCATACAGCTCAATAAATGGAATGGATACTCAGTTCATAAAGGTGTCAGAATTTGTCAGAGAATGTAGCTGCAGTGACATTTACTGGCTGGCATTTATTAGTTTCTAAGCACCAGAAGAGGAGATATCTGGTTTAGTATTATTGTTATGTGAGCTCTCCTAAGAATTGCCTGTCTCCTTAGCAAGACTTGCCCTCCCTTCTCTACACACTGCTATTATACACACACAGATTAATTTCTGTCTGGAGCCTGGGAGTTCCATTAGATTGTTTTTGATGACTAAACTAACAATACTTGGAAGACCTTTGTACTGGATTTCCCAGAGTGTCAGAGGACTTGCCAAGAGGATTTCTGTAGGGGAGCCAAAGCTTTTTATTGTACTGGTGATTTCACACATGGTCTAGGGAGAGAGGACCTTTAATTCTTTTACTTTGCAGAAATCATCACATAACAAATTGGAATATGAGCCTCTTGAGGAATTACTCTTTGGGTTTCTGAGCTGCTTTCTTTGTACTGAGTGAGGCTGAGCATTGTGTACTGCAAAGTGGGATGTTGTTGACACCTCTCAGATTTTTAATATATCTCTTGTGAGGTTTTCTTATTTGTTTCTACTTCTTTTGTTGTGATGCTTATTAATTTATAGCAAGTGCCTAACATGAAATAACCATTGGGCTATGACTATTATAATTTCACATTTTAATTTAATACACTCCTAGATGTAGATAATTACACAATTTTATGGAATATTTAAATAGCTTACTTATATAATCTGAATAATAATGAGTCAGACACCTATGTTCTTTCTTGTGAATTAAGTATGGAAATTTCTAAAATACATGTCTGAATGTTCATGGTAAAATTTAAGTGCCATTGCTAAAAACATTATAGATATCAGTTTATGTAATGATTACATTTCATGAGATATTTCTTTGATTAGTAGTAAAGACAAAATTTGAAAACTATACGTATGTAGTACTGCATTTGCAAAAGATTGCCACTTCATCAAATAATCCTAACCCCTTCAGTCACTGGTGTCATTTTAAGAAGAAACTTCATGTGCAATGTTTAATTTTTTTTTATTTATTCTTTTTGATTTTCTCTCTTTTTTTGTTTTGTTTTGTTTTGTTTTGTTTTGTTTTTTTCGAGACAAGGTTACTCTGTGTAGCCCTGGATGTCCTGGAACTCACTCTGTAGACCAGGCTGGCCTCGAACTCAGAAATTCACCTGCCTCTACCTCTCAAGTGCTGGGACTAAAGGCGTATGCCACCATGCCTGGCTTTATTTATTCTTTTTATTTTATTTTTTTTATTTATTTTTTTACTTATTCAGTTTACATTGAGCTCAGTGCCCCCTCTCCCAGTCAGCCTCTCCCACAATATTTCCCCCATCCCTCCTGCATTTCTCCTCAGAGCGAGTGAGGATCTCTTGGATATCTCCCTACCCTGGCACTCAATTCTCTGTAAGTCTATGCCCTTCCTCTCCAGCTTACACCAGACAAGACAGGCCACCTAAAAGAACATATCCCACACATAGACAACCACTCTTGGGATTGCCCCTGCTCCAATTGTTCAGAACCCACAGGAAGACCAAGTTATACATCTGCTACATATGTGTGGTAAGGTGCAGGTTCAGCCAGTATATATTCTTTGGTTGGTGGTTAAGTCTCTGGGAGCCACCAAGGGTCCAGGTTAGTTGATTTTGTTGGTCTTCCTATGGGTTCCTATCCTCTCAGGGCTGCAATCCTTCCTCCTATTCTTCCATAAGAATCTCCAAGCTCCATCCACCTGTTTGGCTGCAGGTGTCTGCATCTGTCTGAGTCAGCTGATGAGTAGAGCCTCTCAGAGGTCAGCCATGACAGGCTGCTGTCTTGTAAGCATAACAGATATCATTGATAGTGTCATGGAGTCGGGCGTGGTGGCACATGCCTTTAATCCCAGCACTTAGGAGGCAGAGGCAGTCAGATTTCTGAGTTCGAGGCCAGCCTGGTCTACAAAGTGAGTTCCAGGACAGCCAGGGCTATACAGAGAAACCCTGTCTCGAAAACAAAACAACAAACAAACAAACAAACAAAATAGTGTCATGGATTGGTGCTTATTAATATGACATTTCTCAAATTGGTTGGCAGTTCCTTCAGTCTTTGCTCAATCCCTCCTTCCATACATTTCTCGATAAATTTTGCGCTGAAAGTTTTGAAGTTGAATTGGTGTCCCTTTTGCTCCCCGCCCCCAGGGTTTCTGCCTAGCCACAGGCAGTCTCCCCAGGCTCCATATCCCCAATGCTGTGAGACAAACCTAAGAACACCGCCATGGATTCTTGGCTGCCTCCTCTATCCCAGGTTTTTGTCTCTTCCTAGAGATTCCCCCAACTTACCCACCTCCCATCAATTTTGAATTACAGATTTCCATTCATTTTGATAACCATCCAGCCATCCTCCTGTCCTTCCTCATACCCAACCCTGAATATCCCACTCCCTGTCCAGTTCCCTTCCTCCATCTGCCTTTCATGACCATTCCATTGCTCCTTCCAAGTGAGACTCAGGCATCCTTGCTTGGGCCTTTCTTCTTGTTTAACTTCTTTGGGCCTGTGAAGTGTATCATGAATATTCTGCAATATATGACTAATATCCACTTATCGGTGAATGCATGCTATACATGTCTTTTGGTGATTGTGTTTCCTCACTCAGTCTAATACGTACTGATGTGCCATATTTTCTTTATCTAACAAAATTCTGAGAACGTGTTAGTTTCTTTTTCCATGGGGCTGGAGAGCTTAGCAGCCACAATCTAGAAATAAAGTCCTAAGAGCTGTTGGCATTCAATTGTCATAATTCCAAGTAAACTGGTTTCTGACTTCAGAAAAAGGAGGCAAGAACAACAACATTTTCCATGCACACATCACCAAGAAGGGAAAGGAGAGGGCTAGAGAGATGGCTCAGTGGTTAAGAGTACTGACTGCTCTTCCAGAGGTCCTGAGTTTATTTCTTAGCAACTACCTGTAATGGGTTAGGGTTAGGGTATGTTTGAAGACATTGACAGTGTACTCACATGAAATAAATGAATAAATCTTTTTTAAAAGCTGTGTGTGTGTGGGGGGGGATACAGACACAAGCAACCTTAATTTTCCATGATACAACTTCATATTGTGCCTCTGGTGAAAGTTTTTGCCCATTATGAAGAAAGATAATTCTCTATCAGTTTATCCTTCTAGCAAATACCCTAAAGGGTGCACCAAAATACCTGTCCTTTGGATGATTCTAAATACAACCAAGATTATCCATCACCAGCATGTCTCACTAAGTTGCCTTGGTAGGAAATTAACTCTGTAGACTATGTATCACTTAAACTTGTTGTATGCCTGCCTTAATCTTCCAAGTAAGTAGGATTACAGGCCTGCAGTATCAGACCCAGATACTATAATCTATTAAAGTAAGCAACTATAGAAAACGTACTTCACAGTTGACTATGGTACATGAGTATACAACTTGGTTAGTGATCACCCACAGCACTACCTTCACTGTATAGGAAAGATTAGGTATTATGAACAAAATATTTTATTGTGTAGAGACAGAAATGGATCTAATTACCTTATTGTCTTGTGCTAATGAACCTATGTGACACCTAATGCAATTTCATAATGAAAAATAGAATATTCAACAAAGATGTCATGATATTTCTTAGTAAGGGTTTCCATTGTTGTGAGAAAGTGGCATAATCAAAAGCAACTTGGGGAGTAAATACTTTATTTTACCTTGTACCTCTGGACAAGAGTCTATCTATTATGTGGGTGGCATAACAGGGACTCAGGATAGGGGTCCAATGGCAACAATAGAAGTATAAACTATGGAGGAAAGAGGTACTTACTGGCTTGTCCCCACCTGACACCCCCCCCCAGCTGTTTTTGTTTGTATGATTGTTTTTCTTTAAAAATAATCCAACCAGGATATAATGGAAGACATGAACAAACACTAGTAGTGAAGCTGAATTTAAGTGAGCACTTCAAGATAATGAGTTGAAGACTCTCTCACTGCAAACCTAGGTTTATGATGCCCTCTATGTTTAAAGAGCATATCTGATAAAACATGGGGTCTCGATCAATGTGGTAAAAGAGACACAAACAAAACAAGAATTTGAAGACTGAAATAAATACCAGTTCTTCTGTGAGTATATAATGTTTTGTTCCTAGAATATTACATAAAGACCCATGTTATAAAAGCTTTTCTGCAGAGTGGTGCTATTAGGAGGCTGGGAAAGTTTTAACCTGGGGGCCTTAGTAAGAGGATTTCAGATCACTGGGGTTTTACCCTTTAATGGAACTGTTGACTACTGACACTCAGATGAGTGCTTTTCTTTGCTGTCTGCTTCTATCAGGATGGGCTGCTAAAAGTCCAAAGTGGCAGGGATAACCAATGATACACTTAAAGCTTTAGCACTGTAATATGAGCAAACTCTCTAAACTGTTTGCCCCAAATACTGTTTACAGTGATGAAAACTTTACTAAACCAGAGACATTCCACAAGGTTTCAGGGAACCATGACTTCACAGAATGATCTGTACCAATTACAAGAAACAGAGTATAAAGCAAAAGTCATGAAGAAACCCTCACATGAAGGACTTAAAACGTTCCACAGAAAGTTAATAAGCTTTAAAATAAAGAAAAATATCTAAATGTAACTTATATAAAGAAATATTTCTTTTAAGAAATATAAGATGAAAAAATATTCAGTTAAAATAAATAAGTAATAAAGGCATAATTAGGAAATAGATAATGCTGAAGATAATGGTATCTTAAAATCAAAGTTTTAAAATACATACCGAATAGGAAAATGTAAACCGAATAAAGAAATTTTAGGATAGAATCCAAAAACCAAATATTTAAGTTAATGGGTTTCAGATGGGACTACAGTATTCAGAAATACCACAGCGATTAAAAGAGACTTCAGAATTTATTTAGAGCAAGCACCCAAATCTACAGGAGATTACAACATCAAGGTGCAAGTAGGTCAAATCACAAGTGATCAATTTCAAATACGTATACCTCTGCTTTACTATAAGCAAGTTTTCAAGTGTTAAGTAAAATTGTTTTTTATCATTAATTAATTTATTTAATCACTTTACATCCCAATCACAGTATGGCCTCTCTCCTCTTCTCCTAATCCGCCCTCCAAAGCTCTCCTTCTATAACTACATCCCCTTTTTCTCAGAGAAGGAGAAGTCTCCCTTGTGTACCACTCCACCCAGGGATATGAAGTCACAGTAGAACTAAAATCATACTCTCCCATTGAGGCCAGGTAGTCCAGTTAGGTCCCCAATAGCAGGTAACAGTCAGAGACAGCCCTGACTTTGATTGTTAAGAGACCCAGATGAAGACCAAATATGTACTCATCCTGGATGGTTCAGGCTCTGTGAGCCGCCCCCCTCCCCCATGGGCCCAGTTAGTTCACTAGGCAGGTCTTCTTGTGGATCTGTGACCACTCCAGCTTACTCCATCCTATTGCCCACTCTTCCACAAGATACTTAAGAGTTCCACTTGATGTTTAACTGAGGGTGGCTGTATCTCTTTCCATCAGCTCCTGAAGATTCTCAGGAGATATATCGTGCCTGCAAGCATAGCAGAATATCATTAATGGTCTTGGTGGTTAGCTCTCTTCCATGGGATGGGACTCTGATTGGGCCAGGCATTGGTCGGTCCCTCTAACTCTGCTTCATTTTTATCCCTGTTCATCTTATAAGAAGGAAAGATCTTGGCTTGAAGGTTTTGTGGGTAGACTGATGTAACCTCTCTCCACTGGAAGTCCTGCCTACCTGGATCCTGGAAGTGACCACTTCTGTCTCCATATCCTCAGCTGCAAATAGTGCCATTATGGTAACTCCCATAGACTTACAGGAGTAAGACTTCAACATAAAACCGGAAATAATAAATCTAGTAGAAGATAAATTAGGGAACTGTCTTGAACACGTGGACACAGCAAACAGCTTCCTGAATAGAACACTAATAGCTCAGGCCCTAAAAACAACAATGCATAAATGTGACCTCAGAAAACTGAAAAACATTTTTAAGGCTAAGGGCACCATCAATAAGATACAATAGCAGCCTACCAAATGGGAAAAGATATTTACCAACCATACACTCAACAGAGAACTAATATCAAACTATATAAATAACTTAAGGAATTACACACCACCAAACCAAATAACCCAATCAAAACTGGGGTACAGAGCTAAACAGAGAATTGTGAACAGAGGAATGGCTAATATCAAAAACTCAAGTTTTGGCACATACTGGTGAAGATGTGGAGCAAGGCAAACACTCCTCCATTACTGATGCGAGTGCAAACTTGTATAACCACATTGGCAAACAATTTGTTGTTTTCTCAGAACATTGGAAATACTTCTATCCCAAGACACAGATATACCACTCCTGGGCATATACCCAAAAGATAACCCATTATTCCACAATGACACTCGATAATATTCATGGTGGTATTATTCATAATAACCAGAAACAAGAACAACCTAGATCTCAATTAAAGAATAGATCGAGAAAATGTGGTTCATCTACACAAATGGAATACTGTTAAGCTATTAAAAACAATGACATCATGAAAGTCTCAGGCAAATAAATGGAATTAGAACATTTT
Source organism: Mus pahari (assembly GCF_900095145.1). NCBI lineage: Eukaryota > Metazoa > Chordata > Mammalia > Rodentia > Muridae > Mus > Mus pahari. The sequence continues at coordinate 25,037,050 of NC_034609.1, forward strand.
ATCCTGGATGAGATAACACAGACCCAGAAAGGTATGTTCTCAGTTAAAAGTGGATATTAGCCATAAAGTACAGGGTTGCCCTAATACAACTCACAGACCCAGAGAAACTATGTAATAAGGAGGGCCAAAGGGAGGATGCTTGAATCTCACTCAGCAGTAGAAATAAAATAGACATCTGAGGTAGATGGGGGAACTTATGGTAGAGGAGGTGAGGAGGGGAGCAGGGATGGGAATCGGGTGTGGAGAGCTGGGATACAAGAGAGGGCTGCAAGAGAAAACAGAAGTCGGTGGAGGGGGACATCTCTGGGTCAAAGCATAGTTTCTGAAGGCAATAAATCAATAGCACATGTGAATATCCTAGACTTCATAAGAGAACATTCCTGAATAGAAAAATATAGACCAATAGAAGTAAACCAACAGTTTACACAGACACCTGAATAGGGAAGAAAACTTACCGAAAACAGTATCCAGAAAAGCAAGCAACAGCTTAGCAACAATGCAGAGCTAAAAGCCTTCCCAGATAGATACAGCACGTTATGAGAATTAATGACCACTAAACAATTCCCAAAGGAAATAGTAAAGGGTCTTCTTCAAACAACAACAACAACAACAACAACAACAACAACAATTAAATAGCAGAAAGCATTTAAAAACTGACTGGAGAAATATATCAACAGATAAATTCCCAGTGGTCTAACACTGCATAAACTATTTGAGTTTTAAAGTGATAATTTAATGTTAAAACATAAACACAGTAAATGTGGTATTTTAAGAGATGAACAATATAGAAAAATTAAATATTATATTAAAAATTCAGTTTTTCAGACAAATGTAGTATGTAATTTTTATAATATTTTCTCCTGTTTGTCTCTTTTATAATAACAATCATATTATAAAATCATTACAAAACACCTTTTATAATCAATAGGTATGGGTTTATGCCTTACAGTACTCACAAAAGCAAAATATTACTACTAAATAAGCTAAAATATACAAACAAGATATCCAATTACACAGTTAGAATGTTTATTCATAGAATGTTATTCATAAAGGAAGACTACAGGAGAAGGAATTTACAGAGCATAATTATAAACAAATTATAAAATAACTCACAATATGGGTACAGGTGAATTTTGATGAAAATCACCTTAAATATAAATGCAGTTTTCCAGTCAAATGACACAGACTGAACACATTCCTAGAAAAAAATACCCAAGAAAGTATTCCTTACTAGAAACTAACTCATTTACTCATATAAGGAGAAATATAGACTGAACTTTAGCGATGTAAAACTATCCTATACAAATAAAATGCAAAATAGAGTAACCATACCTACATAAAAAAGCTAATAATAGAAGTATGAAAAGGAAAAGAAGAATTTTATAAAATGATAAAGGATCATCTAATCTGATATGACAAATTAATTTAGAAACCAACAATATGTATGTATATATATATATATATATATATATATATATATATATATGTAAATATTAAATTATTTAATATAGAAATCTGGAAAACATACATGGAGACATACTTCAGTTGATCGAGTACATGCTGAACTTTCAGGAAACTTTGAGTTCAATTCCACATGCTACTACATATTGACCTGGTATGAAAAATATATACATATATATGTTATAAATATATAATAAATATGTATGATATTAAAAATAGTCACAAAAACAATAAAGATTTAGCTCAAGATGTAAAAATGTATAGAAAAATCCTTGAATTTTTGATGAAAGAATTGAAAAAGACAAATGAATATTTCTTGGTATAAATATTGTTCCTGGGTTGGAAGAATCAATCATTAACATATCCATACTATCAGAAGAGATCTATAGTTTCTATTTATGATATTAATATTTTCTTTCTTTATTTGATATTTTCTTTATTTATATTTCAAATATTATCTCCTTTCCTAGTTTCCCCTCCACCCCCCCCCCAAAACCTTCCCACACACCCTGCTTACCAAAACACAGATTCCTGCTTCCTGGCCATGGCATTCCCCTTTACTGGGCATAGAACCTTCACAGGACCAAGGGCCTCTCCTTCCATTGATGACCAACTAGGCCATCCTCTGGTCCACATGCAGCTAGAGCCATGAGTCCTACCATGTGTTTTCTTTGGTTGGTGGTTTAGTACCAGGGAGATCTATAGGTACTGGTTAGTTCATATTCTTGTTCCTCCTATGGGGCTGGAAACCCATTCATCTCCTTCAGTCCTTTCTCTATCTCCTTCATCGGGGATCCTGTGCTCAGTTCAATGAATGGCTGTGAGCATCCACTTGGTATTTGTGAGGCACTGGCAGAGCATCTCAGAAGACAACTATATCAGGCTCTTGACAGCAAGCTCTTGTCATCCATGATAGTGTCTGGGTTTAGTGATTGTATATCAGTTGGCTCCCCAGGAGTGGCAGTCTCTGGATAGTGATTCCTTCAGTCTCTGCTTCACACTTTTTAACTCCTTCCATGGGTATTTTGTTCCCCCTTCTAAGAAGGATCAAAGTATCCTCCTTTTTGAGTTTCATGTGTTTTGTGAATTGTATCTTGTGTATTGCAAGATTCTGGACTAATATCCACTTATCAGTGAGTGCATATCAGGTGTGTTCTTTTGTGATTGGGTTACCTCACTCAGGATGATATGCACTAGATTCATCTATTTGCCGAAGAATTTCATAAATTCGTTGTTTTTTAATAGCTGTATAGTATTCCATTGTGTAAATGTACCACATTTTCTGAATCCATTCCTCCGTTGAGGGACATCTGGGTTTTTTTCCCAGCTTCTTGCTATTATACGTAAGGCTGCAATGAACATAGAGGAACATGTGTTCTTATTACAAGTTGGAGCATCTTCTTGGTATATGCCCAAGAGTGGTACTGCTGGATCTTCCAGTAGGAATCTATGTCCAACTTTCTGAGGAACAGCCTAACTGATTTCAAGAGTGGCTGTACCAGCTAGAAATTCCACCAGCAATGAAGTGGTGTTCCTCTTTCTCCACATCCTTCCCAGCATCTGCTGTCACCTGAGTTTTTGACCTTAGCCATTATGATTGGTGTGAGGTAGAATCTCAGTGTTGTTTTGATTTGCATTTCCCTGATGACTAAGGATGATGAACATTTCTTGAGGGGCTTCTCGGCCATTCAATATTCCTCAGTTGAGAATTCTTTGTTTAGTTCTGTACCCCATTTTTAATATGGTTATTTGGTTGTCTGGAGTATAATTTCTTGAGTTCTTTGTATATATTGGATATTAGCACTTTATTGGATTTAAGATTGGTAAAGGTCTTTTCACAATCTGTTGTTTCCTTTTTCTCTTATTGACAGTGTCCTTTGCCTTACAGAAGCTTTGGAATTTTATGAGGTCCCCTTTGTTAATTCTTCATCTTTCAGTACAAGCCACTGGTGTTCTGTTCAGGAACTTTTCCACTGTGCCCATATGTTCAAGGCTCTTCAGCATTTTCTCCTCTATAAGTTTCAGTGTCTCTGGTTTTATGTGGAGCTCTTGATCCACTTAGATTTGAGCTTTGTACAGGAGATAAGAATGGATCAATTCACATTGTTCTGCATGCTAAACATCCAGTTGAGCCAGCACCATTTGCTGAAAATGCTGTCTTTTTTTCCAGTGGATGGTTTTACCTCCTTTGACAAAGATCAAGTGACCATACCTGTCTGGGTTCATTACTGGTTCTTCAATTTTATTCCATTGACCTACCCATCTAACCATCTGTCACTGTACCACTACCATATAGTTTTTATCACAATTGCTCTATAGTACAGCTTGGGGTCAGTGATTGTGATTTCACCAGAGTTTCTTTTATTGTTTAGAATAGTTTTTGCTTTCTTAGGTTTTTTTTTTTTGTTGTTCCAGATGAATTTGCAAATTGATCTTTCTAGCTCTATGAAGAATTGAGTTGTAATTTTGATGGAAATTGCATTGAATCTGTAGATTGCTTTCAGCAAGTTAGCCATTTTTAATATACTAATCCTGCCAATCCATGAGCATGAGAGATCTTTCTATCTTCTGAGACCCTCTTTGATGTCTTTCTTCAGAGACTTGAAGTTCCTATCATATAGATCTTTTGCTTGCTTAGTTAGAGTCACATCAAGGTATTTTATATTATTCATACTATTATGAAGGATGTTGTTACCCTAATTTCATTCTCAGCCTGTTTATCCTTTTGTGTAGAAAAAGGCCACCTTTGTGCGAATTAATATTATAACCAGCTTCTTTCGTGAAGTTGTTTATCAGGTTTAGGAGTTCTGTGGTAGAATTTTAGAGTCACTTATGTATACTATCATATCATCTACAAATAGGGATATTTTGACTTCTTCCTTTCCAATTTGTATCCATTTGATCTCCTTTTGTTGTCGAATTGCTCTGGCTAGGACTCTAAGTACTATATTGAATAGGTAGGGAGAGAGTGGTCAGCATTGCCTAGTCCCTGATTTTAGTGGGATTGCTTCAAGTTTCTCTCCATTTAGTTTGATGTTGGCTACTGGTTTGCTGTATATTGCTTTTATTATGTTTAGGTGTGGGACTTGAATTTCTGATCTTTCCAAGATTTTTATCATGAACCAATGTTGGATACTGTCAAATGCTTTCTCACCATCTAATTAGATGATCATGTGGTTTTTAATCTTTGAGTTTGTTTATTTAGTGGATTATCTTGATGGATTTCCATATATTTAACCATACCTGGATCCCTGGGGATGAAGCCTACTAGATCATGATGGATGGTCGTTTTGATGTGTTCTTGGGTTCCATTTGCAAGAAGTTTATTGATTTTCTTTGGATCGATATTCATAAGGGAAATTGCTCTGAAGTTCTCTTTCTTTGTTGGNTCTTTGTGTTGTTTAGGTATCAGAGTAATTGAGGCTTCATAAAATGAATTGGGTAGAGTACCTTCTGTTTTTATTTTATGGAATAGTTTGAGGGGTAATATAATTAGGTCTTCTTTGAAGGTCTGATAGAATTCTGCATTAAACCCAACTGGTCTTGGGCTTTTTTGTTGTTGTTGTTGTTGTTGTTGTTGTTGGGAGACTTATAATACCTGCTGCTGTTTCTTTAGGGATTATGGGTCTGTATATGGATTATCTGATCCTGATTTAACTTTGGTATTTGGCACCTCTCTGGAAAATTCCCTATTTTATCCAGATTTTCCAGTTTTATTGAGAATAGACTTTTTTAGTAAGATTGGATGGTTTTTTGAATTTCATCAGGTTCTCTAGTTATATCTCCCTTTTTATTTCTGATTTTGTTAGTTTGCATCATGTATCTGTGCCCTCTGGAAAGTCAAGCTAAGGGTTTATCTATCTTGTTGATTTTCTCAAAGAACTAACTCCTCATTTTGCTGATTCTTTTTATAGTTCTTTTTGTTTCCACTTGATTGATTTCAGCCCTGGGTTTAATTATTTCCTGCCATCTACTCCTCTTGGGTGTATTTGCTACATTTTTTTTTATAGCTTTTTAGGTGTGCTGTTAAGGTACTAGTGTATGGTCTCTCCAGTTTTTTTTTTTTTTTTGGAGGCATTCAGAGCTATCAGTATTCATCTTAGCACTGGTTTCATTGTGTCAAATTTGGGTATGTTGTACCTTCATTTTAATTAAACTCTAAACAGTTTTAATTTCTTTCTTTCTTCCTTGACCAAGTTATCATTAAGTAGAGTGTTGTTCAGCTTCCACGTGTATATAGACTCTCTATTATTTATGTTGTTATTGAAGATCAGCCTTGGTCCATGGTGATATGATAGGATGTATGGGATTATTTCATTCTTCTTGTATCTGTTGAGGCCTGTTTTCTGACCAATTATATAGTCAATTTTGGAGAAGGTACCGTGAGGTGCTGAGAAGAAGTTATATCCTTTTGTTTTAGGATAAAATGTTCTATAGATATCTGTAAACTCCATTTGTTTCATAACTGCTCTTAGTTTCACTGTGTCTCTCTTTGATTTCTGTTTCCATGATCTGCCCAATGATGAGAGTGGGATGTTGAGGTCTCCTATTATTATTGTCTGCTGTGCAATGTGTGTTTTTAGCTTTACTGAAGTTTCTTTAATGAATGTGGATGCTCTTGCATTTGGAGCATAGAGGTTCAGAATTTTGAGTTCATCTTGGTATATTTTACCTTTGATGAGTTTTAAGTGTACCTCCTTGACTTTTTTGATAACTTTAGGTTGAAAGTTGATTTATTCACTATTCGAATGTCTATCCCAGGTTGTTTCTTGAGACCATTTGCTTGGAAAATTGTTTTCCAGCCTTTTACTCTGAGGTAATATCTGTCGTTTTCCCTGTCGTGGTTTTTCTGTATGTGGCAAAAAATGCTGGGTCCTGTTTACATAGCCAGTCTTCTAGTTTATGTATTTTATTGGGGAATTGAGTCCAGTGATTTTAAGAGATATTAAGGAAAAGTAATTGTTGCTTCCTGTTATTTTTGTTGTTAAAGTTGGAATTTTGTTTATGTGGCTATCTTTTTTTANGTTTGTTGAAAGATTACTTTCTTGATTTTTCTAGGGCATAGTTTCCCACCTTGTGTTAGAGTTTTGCCTTTTTTTATCCTTTGAAGGGGTGGATTTATAGAACGATATTGTGTAAATTTGGTTTTACCTTGGAATACTTTGTTTTCTCCATGTATGGTAATTGAGAATTTTGCTGGGTATAGAAACCTGGGCTGGCATTTGTGTTCTCTTAGGGTCTATATGACATATGCACAGGATCCCCTGGCTTTCATAGTCTCTGGTGAGAAGTCTGGTGTAATTCTGTTCGGTCTGACTTTATATATTGCTTGACCATTTTCCCTTACTGCTTTTAATATTCTTCCTTCCTTTTGTACATTTGCTACTTTGATTGTTATGTGACAGGGAGAATTTCGTTTTTGGTCCAAGCTATTTGGATTTTTTTCTATAATTTTGTTGAAGATATTTGCTGGACCTTTAAGTTGAAAATCTTCATTCTCATCCTTACCTATTATCCTTAGGTTTATTCTTCTCATTGTGTCCTGGACTTCCTGGAATGTTTTGAGTTAGGATCTTTTTGCATTTTGCATTTTCATGATTGTTGTGTTAATTTTTTCTATGGGATATTCTGCACCTGAGATTCTTCTTTCTTTTGTATTATGTTGCTGACTCCTGATTTCTCTCCTCGGCTTTCTATCTCTAGAGTTGTCTCCCTTTGTGATTTCTTTATTTTTTTTTTCTACTTCCAATTTTAAATCCTGGATAGTTTTGTTCAATTCCTTCAACTGTTTGGTTGTGTTTTTCTGGAATTCTTTAAGGAATTTTTGTGTTTCCTCTTCAAGGGCTTCTATCTGCTTGGCTGTGTTCCCCTGTATTTGTTTAAGGGAGTTATTAATGTCGTTCTTAAAAATCCTCTACTAGCATGATGAGATATGATTTTAAATATGAATCTTGCTTTTCTGGTGAGTTGGGGTACCCAGGACTCTCTGTGGTAGGTGTACTGGATTCTGATGATGACAAGTCGTCTTTTTTTCTGTTGGTAAGATCACTGAATTTGCTTTTCACCATCTGGTAACCTCTGGTGCTAGATGTTCTTGCTGTCTCTGGCTGGAGCTTGTTCCTCCTCTGAGTCTGTAAGACTATATCAGCACTCTGTGGAGACCAGCTTTCTCCTGGCAAGACCAGTGGCAGTGGGCTGCAAAACAGCCCCACCTCCTGGATGCAAAGGTAGGCCCATAGGGCCCTGTCCCAACCGCTCTGCTGCTTCTACATTCTGTGTGTTCCTGCATGGATCTGCCTTAGGGAGTCACTGGAGAGAAAATGGAGATATCCCCTGAGTCCTAGGGTCAGAGCACTTTCTGGAGGCAAGGTCTTCTCTGGTAGGGAAGGTGCACAGAAGGCTGAGGATCAGCCCCACCTTCTGGGTACAGATGTAGGGCCATGATTTCTGTAGTTTCAATCACTGTCCATTTCAACCTGGATTTCATTCTTCACAGAAATAGAAAAAGTATTCTTCAAATACTCGTGGAGTCACACAAATTTTCCAAAGAATTGCCTGGATGAATCAGAGTCTTCAAAGTGCTCTACAAAGTTGTGATGATAAAACGAGAATGGTAAAGGAGACACACAAACACACAAACACACACAAATGATAAGAGAGAGAGAGAGAGAGAGAGAGAGAGAGAGAGAGAGAGAATGAAAACACATAGAAGTAATTAAATCATCTGTAGAAAAAAGATTTTCAGCAAAGCTTCAAATGCTACAAGCACTTATTGGAGTGAGGTTTCTAATAGATGGTGCCAAGGATGTCAACAAACAAAAGAATGAAACTAACTTCCCATTTTCCATATTTCCCAAGCATTAATCTAAGACATTTAAATACTTAAATATGTAAAATCTGAAATTTTGAAACTAAAACAAATCATAGATGAACTTCTTCAGGAAATTAGACTGGTAAAATAAAACTCTGAACACAGAAACAAATATAATAGAATAAGGAAAATATAACCACAAATTAGATAAATAATAATGATCTTCCACGATGAGATAAAGCTATTGCTGCAATGAAACACCATGTTCAAAGCAAATTGGAGAGGAAATGGTTAATTTGACTTACACTGTATAACATCAAAGGATGTTTGCTCTGGAACTAAGACAGATCAGCAATCTGGAGTTAGAAGCTAATGCAGGTACCATGGAGTTAAGGATTTATTCCTCAAGGCTTGATCAACATGTCATTTTATAGAACTTAGGATCACCAGTCCAGTGTGGCACCCCACCCTCTCACCTCAATCACTAATTAAGAAAATGACCTCCAGGCTTGCCTACAACCAGAGGCTCAATTGATTGTAGCTGTGTCAAGTTAACATAAAAATAGCTAGCATAAACATTTTCAAAACATACCCGGATGAGGACTAACAATGCAAAATACAGTCATACAAAACTCACAATGACACCATTTAGTAGGTGAGAGGAGTAAAATTCATCTTTTAAAAAGGGCTTTGACTCAAAAAAAAAAAATTCAATTAAAACATAGGGTGCAGAGCTAAACAGAGAATTGTCAACAGAGGAATCTCAAATGGTTGACAAGCACTTAAAGGAATGTTCAAAGTCTTTAATGACCAGGGAGATGCAAATCAAAGCAACCCTAAGATTCCACCATACACCAATCAGAATGGCTAAGACTAAAAACTCAAATGACACAACATCCTGGTGATGATATAGAGAAAGAACACTCCTCCATTGCTGGAGGGATATCAAATTGGTACAATCACTATAGAAATCAATCAGGATTTCCTCAGGTAATTGGAAATGGTTCTATCTGAAGATCTAGATATACTCCATCTGGGAATATACACACAAAATGCTCCACCTTACCACAAGGACATGTTCATAGCAGCCTTATTTGTAATAGCTAAAAACTGCATATTTCTTTTCTTTTTTTTTTTTTTTGTTTCCACGTGAGAGAGGTTTATTATGCGGGAATGGGGGGGTGGTGAAGCGGGTAGAAGGGTAGAGAAGAGGAGAGAGAGAGAAAGAAAAGGGGGAGAGAGAAAGAGGGGGGAAAGAGCAAAAACTGCATATTTCATATGTCCCTCAGCCAAAGACTGGATAAAAAATGTGGTTCATTTACACAATAGAATACTACTTAACTTTTAAAAATTGGGAACTCATGGATTTGGAAGTCAAATAGATAGAACTAGAAAATATCCTGAGTGGGGTAACCCATATCCAAAAGGAGATGCATGGTATATACTCACTGATAAGTAGATACAAGCCAAAAATTCAGAATACCCATGATACAGTTCACAGACCATGGGAAACATAACAAGAAGGAAGTATAGATACTTCAATCACACTTAGAAGGAGGAACAAAATAATCATGGGAGGCAAAGGGAGGGAGGGACTTTGATTGGAGAGATGAGGGAGGGTGGAAAACAGAGGCAGAATAAAGTATGGAGGGAGACAGGAGAGAAGCCCAGAGGGTCTGGAGAATGAATGGACATATTTAGCAATCAGGGTTGGGAGGCAAGGGAACCTCCAGAGAGTCCCAGAAACCTGGGATGTAAAAGGCTAACAGGACTCAATGGAGATGGCATTAGCTGAATTGTCCAACAGTTGGGAAATGGAACTGGGGGTGACCACCACCACCATTAGATGGACTTGGCCCCCAGTCAAGGCAGGGGACCACCCATCCATCATCAAAGTTTTTAATCCAGAATTTTTCCTGTCTAAAAGAAATGCACGGACAGAAATGAAGCAGAGACTGAAAGAAAGGCCACCTAGTGACCTGCTCAACTTGGAATCTATCCCATGAATGCACACCAAATTCTGACACTATTACTGAAACCATATTATATGTGCAGACAAGAGCCAGGCATGGCTATCCCCTGAGAGGCTCGCTCTACCAGCAACTGACTGAGACAAATGCAGATATTTACAGCCAATCATTGGAATGAAGTTGAAGTCCAATATGGAAAAGTTAGAGGAAGGACTGAAGGAGCTGAAGGGGATTGCAACATCATAGGAAGAACAACAGTGTCAACTATTCCAGACCCCTCAAAGCTCCCAGAGCCCATGTGAAAAACCAAGTAGCATACATGGAACGGCTTATGGCCCTAGACACAATTGTCGCAGAAGACTGCATTGTATGGCCTTAGTGGGAAAGGATGTCCATAATTCTTCAGAAACTTGATATCACAGGGAAAAAGAATGCTGGTGGAGGAGGCGAGGTGGGGGTCAGGCTGGGGTGTTTGAGTAGGAGAGCACTTTCTCAGAGGTGGATGGCATGGGGGATAGGGTGAACAGTTACAGGAGGGGGAGCCAGGAAGCAGGGATGAAAATAAATAAAATAATTTTTAAAAGGTTGTAAAAAAAATATAGACTGATACATTGAACACTCTCAGTGGAAGACAATTCATTCAAGAATATTTGATCAGCACAAATTGGGGGAAAGACACAAAATGGAGCGAGAACGAAATGGGGGTTGGATCAGGGAGTAGTATGGAAAGGAAAAGTGAATAGAACAAAAATACTTTGTATGAAAATCTCAAAGAAAAATGCTAGTGGAAAAAATGTAAGAAGCCCAATTAAAAGTGGGCAATAGACGTGAGCATAAATTTCTCCAAAACAATTGGACTCTGTCTAGATGCAAATCAACACATGAATAAAGAATTGAAGTATGTACATATTATGAAAGAAATTCCAATTTCTAGGAAATGTGGTGGAATTTGGGATCATTATGCTTATAATAAGCAAGAGTGAGATGACAATGACTTAATGTTTTGTTCTTTATGCAGATGTGGATTTCACAAAAACAATAGCGATAGTCCACAGAAATAAATGGAGAACTTTTAAGGAAGGGAGCAGACTTGGAAAGGGTGGAGGAGCAAGATCTAATAATATGAGGTGAAGATCTAAGTATAGTGTATATTTCTGAAATAGCAAAATGAAATCCCTGTTTTGTGTGTTCTAATAAATGCTAATAGGATGAATGAGAACATAGTACATGCATAGTACATGCTACTCAGACCTCGCTGTTAGTGAATAGAATCCATTCATTGTTCCGTTGTGAGTCTACACTTGAAACTATGGTGTGTGACATAAGCATAAGCTAGGCCTATCAAGTCAAGTCTTACATCATGTCATTTAAATGTAGAACATGAAAGATATGATCTAAACGGGGGTGAGCATAGGGTGATTTTAACAGAGCTAGGCAAGAGTAGTGGGTGGTAGTGAATAGACGTTGTATAATAGGTATTATGTTTCTGTAACTGTTCAGAGTCATGCTGGGCAAAGTGTGGTAAACACAAAGGTGAATGGATTACATATTTTAAAAAGTAAGAAATTTTAATGCCTCTAATAAAATGACAAATGCATTCATATATTAAAATGCCACTTTAATCACGCAAACATGTTCAATTTCATGTTTCAATAATAACAGCTTAGGATAATATTACTGCAACTAAAATTTTACAAATAAATATTTGTAATGAACTATCCAGACAGGAAAACATTTGGAGGAAATAATTCAGCATTGTTTAATTAAAGAAGTCAATTTGGAAAGTTTACATGCTGTATGATTACTGTATGCTAGGGGATACAGGGTTCTTGTTCTATGTGGACACAATTAAGACTTATTACATGGGTTGTTTCCACCCCATAATTTACAAATGTGTCATATTTAGTTCAATATGATTATGAGATTATCTTCAACTCAATGGGATATTTATCATTTTCTAAAAGCTAACCCAGGCACAAAGGACACTACTTTCAATGAAACATACATTGTATTTGGGTACNTACTGCATCTGACAGCAGAATTTGGTGAAGAACAATTATTCATAATACCTTATAAACAATGTACTAAGATTGGCAAAAGATGTTTGCTTATATAAAATCATATTTGGGGAGTAAATACCTTCTCATTTCTCAATTAAACATGAACAGCAAACAGTACACATGCATGTGCACACACACATATGTACATACACACACACGTACTAAGTTCTAACCCTTATTTTTATGCAAACATACATATGTGTGATGTGTAGTAAATTTTAGAAGATGAACTGAGAAGATTGCATTTATATCTTAAGATGCACTTACATATGTTTGCTTTTATGTCTTTGTATGTAAAAATAACAGCTAAAGATAAAGAGTTCATGATTTTGAGAGGACAAGGGAGTACTGAACATAGAAGGGTTTGGAGGAAGGAAAAGGAAGGGAGAAAGAAATTATATTTTAATTAACTTTTAAATATAGTACATCAACATAAGATAATTATTTTTCTAAGGTTCTATCACAATGAAACAATATTAATTTAAACAGAATCTACCTCAAAACTATGTCTACAACATGAAATAATTTACTCCCCCTCCCCCAAAAAAATCACGTAAGAGGAAAAATTTATAATGGCTGCTTTGGGATCAAGAATGTAATCGCACATATTTTCCTTTACAATTATTTTTAAATTTCCCTTGAAGTCAGTACTTTAAACTGTTCACACTTAAACAGAGATTTCTCTAAATTAAAGAAAAGAACTCTGTTTTGAATGTCAAAAAGAGGCTGTGATCCTAGACGGATGGCTCAGTGGTAAAGGGAACCTGGTGTTCTTGCTGAGACTTAAGCTTGGTTCCTAGTTGAATATAATTCAGCCCCAGGGTCTTATACCCTTTGATCTTCTAAAGCATATGTGTGCGCATAATACACATAAACTCACAAAAGTACATGTGTATACATAAATTCAAGCATAAATAATTCTTTTATAAAGAAATTAGAAAGTAAGATTTTCTAGAAAACCTTCTGTATGTATGCTTTGTTTAAATTATGATTCAGTAATCAATAACAAGCTATAATTGATGTAATAATTTATCAGCTTCAAGTTGATTAGCATATCACAGAGCCAAGTTTATACCAAAAATAAAAATTTTCCTTTGTGGCCCACTGAGAATTCAAATCTACTCTTGAGGAAAATTTTGTTTAATATTTTTTTCTGGTAAATAAAATGTCACATTCTGCCTTTTTTTTTTCTTTCTCTGAAGCAGCCATCTGGCCTTGGTGTAAGAAATCAATTCCCCAGCAGCCATTGAACCCCAGTGCACAGAGAGGCATGTCCAAACTATGTTTCTCTCAATATCTGAAGCACAACTGACCTTTTGTTCTTGCAGACACAGGCTCAATTGGAACAAGAAGGAACCTGTCAAGCCATTTCCCTGCTACAATATTCATTAGTTGAGGGCCATGATCTTCCGAGTCTCTACAGAAGATTCTTGTTAACAAGCCTCAAGTCAGCAATCTGCTCTTTTCCCAAGCTTCAGTAATGGTTTAGCAGGGTAACTAATTCTTAAATGAGCCTGCTCCAGTGGCATAATCTCTTAATGTATTTGGACACTATTCCCTCAGAACATCCACTTTGACAACAGGAATATGCACTGCACAGTTTGACATTTAACTCCTTTCCCAATAGTCTCATATTCCTACCATCTACTGAGCCTATCTTCTTGGTTCATCCATTAGTATAAGATCTTAGTCATCAGGAATTTGGATAGTTCTGGTTTTGATATTTTTACTCACTTCAAAATATGAGTGAGGTTGCTTCAAATTTGAACCCTCTCTGTTATCTATACCGACACTGCAGTTTATTGGTTCCTTATATTTTCACATCCATCAAATCATTTTAAAAAAACAGCTACAGGTTTTTCCAGTCATGCTTTGCTTAATAAGAGTATTACATTCTGAAAAACACACTGGTGGACCATGTTGTTAATGCTGGCACACTGTAGAATAAGTGTACTGAGTCAAATAGATGGCATGAAACAAGTTCTCTGGTCACGCATAGACTGTTTGGTCCTGCTCACAAAACACAGCATACTCACTCACAGTAAATTTTTATAGCAACAGCAAAGAGTGAATTTTGGCATAATGATACCAAGCACGTATTGTAAACACAGAATGGTTAAGAATCAATTTTTAATATAATCAAGTGTTATGTGCTCTACATAATTATATTTATTATGCTTTTGTTCAATATCTGTGTTTACACTAACATCCCAACCCACTGGGTAAAAACGCATCACATATGATGACAGGAAAGTAACAAAATTACTGAGTTAGAGCGTTTTCTCAGCTCCATTATAACTTTATAGTTATCCTTTTATATGCCCGTGTGTATAATTTTATTGGACATGCTGTAAAGTATATGACTTTACTCAAACCAAATACATGTTCTACTATGTTTTTGATTTATATATTTCTCCTTCATGTTATATTTAAAAGCACTGAAAGAAAATAATAGGAAAGCCAATTAAAATTGTTGATGAGATTTTTCTGGTGACCATGCACAAGTAGAGAACCATGTTTTGATATTTGAAGAAGAAAGTTATAAAGTAATAAACCTTCTCAACTCTGTGAAATTCAAACTTGTAGTATTTCAAGAAAGCAATTTCGGGAGTTAGTTTATGTGATTTGATGTCATGTTTTAATATATGCAGCAAATTTAGATTTTTCCATAGGATTTTCTTTTATATTATGATACAAATTTGTCATTTTTCTCCTTTCTTGTTCTCCTTCTAACGCATGCCACATGCAGCTATTTGTTCTCTGTGAAATTCATGACCTACTTTGTGGGGAGTGGGTGTGGTTGCATGGGCCAAGATGGTGCCCTGCTCATTGCCAAGCCACGTGATCGTGATTCCTGCTTGTTTACCAAGAACCTGAACATGCACACTTGAATGGTCATGTGCTGCCCGCCTGATGCGTAGCACCATACAGTATGATATTGAGTCATTGTCCTATCAACACGCACCCTGTCTGAGTGCATGGCTCATGTACAGAGCGTGCTGAATGCTGATTGGACGATGAGGAGTGGTGAGCCGAGTTCAGGGGATGGATGTGGATAAATTGGGCGATCCCCCAGGATAAAGAGAAGCTGAAGCAGAAGCTGAAGCGGAAGCTGGAGCAGAAGCTGTGGAAGCTGGGGAAGCTGCTTGAACCCTTTCTGGGTGTACATGTCATCTTTTCCCCACCTCTGCTGGCCGGAGTCTGGGGCGCGTGGCCTCTGGTGGCCCGTTCGGAGACCTCTGAAAACTGCACTACTTTTCACTCATTGCAATTACATTCTATAGGTAATATGTATACAAATGTATTATAATATATTTTATATTCCTAAGTATAATCTGTTCAATATGTATAATATTACTTATATGTATACTTTCTGGCCTGATAATTTCGTATTGAAAAGCTAATAAGTACGCTCTTTCCCAGAGAAAACTTATTCTCCTACTCTCAACGTTCCTCACCTGCCTACATTTCCTCTTTTAGGGTTGAGGCATTTTAGAGATTTCCTCATCTACTTTGGATGTGATTTCGTTCTTTTTGTTCAGCTTATATTTAAGAAGTCCTTTTGACAGGACTTTATGTGTGTAGCTCCTGACATCACCAGGAAGCAGAATTTGAGAACAAACCTTTGTGATCCTCTGGCTCTTACAATCATTCTTTCTTCTCTCCCATTTCCCCACGCTCTATGTGAGGTTTCTAGTTTATCAAGGTGATTAAACATTAATGAAGAAGGGGTAAAATCATTGAAAACAGGACTTACATTTTTTGATGTCAGAAAGAGAACATCATGGCAGGCAGAAACGTGGGAGAAGTTGCTACTTTATTGGGGCAGAAAATCCAAAGTGAGGGAAATCGTATACCATAGTACTTATTAGCTTTGCAACAAGAAAGATGAGAAAAGACAGTGGTGTAAAGCACTAGTACTAGTTATTTGTAATAGTGACTGGTTATTGAAAACAGGCTCAGCAGCCTGGAGCTATTGTGGAGCTATCCCTGTATATGAATGAAATAAATAGGGTGGTAGTTTTCATGAAGTAAGAAATGATTGGTTTGCACTTAATGTAGGAGCTTTTAATAACTACCTGTTCTTTTAAGGGCTGATGATCCCCTTGTCACAAGTCACAAGAGCCACAGCCTTGAGGATACAAACATAAAGGGGAAGTGTAATATAATTGACTCTGACGTAAAAAGATGGCAAATAGCCATCCCCAAAATTTCAGAAATTGTAGTTGAAATATTGTGGCTTGGAGATGTGTATACAAGATTTAGAAATACTCTTAGTATAATTAATGATAGTTGTTGCTCTCTGGACTATGTGTACTTATTGAAGCACCAGTTCCAATAAATCTGGAGCAATAGAACCTTTCTAGCGCATCAACCATGAAGGAATCAAGAAGTGTGAAAACTTCTCATAAATGACCAGGGATGTGCAGATATAACATAAGAGTAGAAAGAAATAGAGGGAGAAGGAAAGAAAATGAGACCGAAATAAAATGATCCTCAATCATGTTCATTTTAATTGATGAATTCACTCAGAAACAACTTTAGCTGTGCTTAATCCTAGGAGTATGGAAGAAAACAGTTAAATAACACTTCTCTTGCTGCTGCTGTATCCACTGACACTTTTCCACAAGGCCAGGACCATACGCAGATAAGGAAAGAAGGAGGGACATTGAGTGGTATTAGATTATCACAAGTAATTATAGAGAATCCAGGTAAAACTTTACAGAAAAGCCAGGAAAGACATTCCTTTTACTCAGGAGTTTGCTTTCAGAGGGAGGAGAAATGTGGGATATGAAGCTCACTCTCATTCAAATAAATGGCTTCTTTCTTATTGTTTTCATGTCCAGATGTTTATGAGTGTACATGTATATATTCCTAAATAGAGCTTGCTCGGGTTATGTAATGTTAGTCCCATGCACTTTCAGTGCTGATCCTCTGGTGTTGGATACACAGTTGGTGAGGCCATCTGAGGATGACTCTTCCTCACACCCTCAGATTTCCTCACTTGCATCCTCCTGGTCTTGTCCCAGTGTACTTTAGCATGATTTTTTTCAGCTCATAGACCTAGCTAATTACCCAGAGAGAAAAGAAATGGGTATTGGAGGAGAGACTGTAGCCATCATTGAACTGAATTTTCATAATCCCTGACTACATTATAAATATTATCCCTTATGCCCACAGATAAGCATAATGGTCACCCCTCATCAAGGAAAATTTTCTTTACCATAAATGAAGACCATTACAGAAGACCCCAACTAATAAAATGTGTAAAGATGGAGCCCAGACCCAATATACCTCCAGGAAAAAAAAAAAAACTTTTGTTTATTTTTTCAAAAAGATAATTTTTTACACATTACTTACATTAATATAAAATGTTTTTAGTTATTAAGAGAGAAGACACAGAAAAACAATTAGCAGCGGGGATTCTGGATAAATAGACATGATACTTACTCTCTAGAAGTGTTCTTAGTCAATGGATTAACCCTCTTCCACTATTGGGATTAAGAAGAGCAGACACATAGAAACACAAACACACACACACACACACACACACACACACAGAGACACACACACACACACACACTTCCCACTTCTAAGAATATTTCTTCTTTTAAGTCAGCTCTATGGTTTTCCAAAATGACTCAATTCTACCAGAATTTATAATTATAGATATTAGGATTAAAAAAAATGTCTTTCTCTACTTATGAAAATATCCTTTATTATTATTGTTACTAAATGGTCTACACCATTTTTAATTTACCAAAACTAATCATAAACTTCCTCTGCTTTTTAAATAATCTGGCATTTGAATTTTTGAACTACCATAAAATGGTAAGGTAGTAGCCATACTTTTTCATGGATATATGAACTATTAGCCATTGATGTAAATTTTTGGCTCAAAATCCTTATTTTTTTCTAATGCTACATAATAACTATAATTTTACCTGATGGAAGGTAGTTTTGTGCTCACAAAATTTTAGCCTAGAAGCAAAAACTAGATGTGGGATAGAATCCAAAATCCAGCTACCTGCTGGTAAAGCAAAATTATACCCAGGAAGACATTTTATTCAACCTACCAATTACATGCAAAAGATTTGGGTCAGACACTTACAGTCTAGATTAAGTACTCAGATATGACAGGCCACATTTGAGCATAGCATTGTTCTACTAAACATATAACAATAATGCCATTTAAATATCTGTAGCTTAGAACTCAATACAACAGCACAGGAGAAAAAAAAATGTAATAAGGAGATGGCTTTTTCATAATGCTATTTACATTTTTATGTCTGTCATTCTTCAACTTTTTGTGCTAGCAGCTGCCTGAAAGAACATAGTAAAGTGTAAGGAAATAGCATGCAATCATTTCTCCACTTATTTATAGAAGAACCCCTAAGTCCCAGGTATTTTAGTAATGCAGTCTCCGTTAACATTCACTTCTTGAATAGTAGCTGTTAACCATTTTCTTTTGAGGATCAAATGAACTGAGAAGTTAACCTGTAAGTTCAAGGTCACAAAGTAGTGTGGCATATCTAAGATTTAAACAAATTTCTTCACAGCTCCAGATTTCTACAACTGCTAATGAGTTTCGATGAATCCCTCTTTCATAAGAAAAAGATTTAATAGGAACAAAGACGAGAGGTCAGAGACAAAAATTATGAGAAGAGATTACAACCTTGTGACCTTGTGGGTTATTTTTCAGCTGGCACAGGATCTCTCAGTAATTCTAAAACAATTATTCTGCAGTTAACTGCAGTTAATGACTAAATTTAAGATCATTCTACTTGTAATTATTTTTATTTTAGTCTCTTTGGTCCTTCCTTAAGCATAACTGTGGGGATTTTAAGTCCCTATTGTTGGAATAGCCCCATCTAAAATTACATTTAAACCTCAGAATTTTTCATGCATTAATAAAGAAGTATAATTGAAGAATAAGGTAGGTAGCCTTAATGATTTGTTTTCCACTCCTGTCTGATGTCTAATGCCATAAGCTTGCCTTTGTTCTAAGCAAAGTACTGGTTAAGTACACTTCAAAGGACTTAATGACTTTGTTCCTGCTTGATTTTACCTTGCTGTCAAAGAGACATGATCCCATGTCCCTGTCACTGTACTGATACTATTTCTAAAAGGCTGAACATAGGGTCCCCAATGAAGAAGTCAGAGAAACGACCTAAATAGTTGAATGGATTTGATGGCCCATAGGAGAAACAACAATATGAAATAACTAGTACCCCCAGAGCTCCCAGGGACTAAGACACCAACCAGAGTATATATGTGTGACTCATGGCTCCAGCTGCATATGGAGCAGAGGATGGCCTAGTCATACATCATCAGTGAGAAGAGAGGCCCTTGGTCCTGTGAAGGCTCTATGCCCCAGTGTAAGGGAATGACAGGGCTAGGAAGTGGGAGGGGGTGGGTTGTTGAGCAGGGGGAGGGGGAAGGAGATAAGGGGAGGAGGTTTTTAGAGGGGAAATCGGAAAGGAGATGACATTTGAAAGGTAAATAAAGAACATATCCAATAAAACATGTTATTCATTTAAAGATGAGACAAAGTCAAACTCTGTATTTTGGCTTTCCACTGTTAATGTTTACAACATTGGAGATTGAGAATTAGGGAAATAAATACGGGAGGATGGGTGTAGACATCAATTAACAGAGCTCTTAGGGGCTCACAGTGACAGAATCAAAAATAATGTAGGTTGTAAAGGTCTGAGTTACTTCCTCTGCGTACAATGTTATAATTCTGAAGATTACAGTTTTTATGGGGCCCTAAAAGTGGCAGTTTGGAGGAGGGTTTACTCTGACTCTTTTGCCTGCTCTTAGAACCTTTTTCCTCCTACTGGGTAGCCTTTCCAGCCAGCCATGATATGAAGATTTGTGCTGAGTTTTCTAATAACTCTCTATGGTGTATATGATTGATATCCCTGGGATGCCTGCTTTTTTTTTTTTTTTTTTTTTAGAGAAATGGAGGAAGAGTGAATATGGGGGAGAGGGATGAAGTGGTATTTGGAAGGAGTGGAGGAAGGGGAGTCTGTGGTCAAAAGTCATGTATTAGATAATAAGAATAAGATGAGAAAGGAAAACAGAAATGAAAAAGTTTGTACCAACTTTGTCTCTGTGCACGGCTTTGGATAAATAGTGTATTAAAATAACTTGTTGCATATTAGTGGTTGGAAACATATAAAGAATACACACACACATACACAAGCACACACACATATACATATATATATATATGTATATATATATATATACATATATATATATAATCACTAAAGAGAAAGTAAAATTGTATACCACTCATTTGAGGAGTTGAAATGGGGTCAGTGGGCCATCATAAGTCAGACCTTGAAACATTTGATCTTCATTCAACCTTTGCATGGGCCAGTCTACACTTTACCAATGCCATATTTTAAACACTGCTGAGCTCCATCCATGTAGATTGGCAGGTCATCCAATCTGTTTCATGAAAAACAGATGATGTTTTGCTAGGAACAATCAGAATTTCTGATTATCAAACAAGGAATGTATACACACATGTTGGAAGCTTAAAGCTATAAACATGGGCACAATTTTGTGATGACTCAAGTGATACTTTCAAGATTGCTTATATCTTTATTTTCCTAGATTGCAATCCCAATTATCTCCAAATAAGAGTAATTTTCTTTGTTCTCAACTGGGCTGTTTATGTTCACAGCAGTGTGGCTGAGTGTTAAATATGACTTTTACATTCAAATAAACAAAAAAAAATGTGCTTAATTTCAGTCAAACACTGAATACAGTGAAGGGGCTAGAGGAGGTTTTATGTGGCCATTTGCAGAGTGGGTGTTTTAGGGCTAAAATACATTCATTCTCTAATCATGCTATCAAGATGCCAATTTTCTATTTGTTATTGTAAAGTTCTCAAAAGTGCAGAGACAGTCTTTAATTACATGAGCATGAATTTTAAATGAAAGATGAATACTTGCACTGGCCTAATTCAATAAATTACATGAATCCTATGTGTCATGAAGAACACAAACACACACACACACACACACACACACACCCCTAAAATCCTTCAATAACTTCCCACAATTCTCTCAAAATAATGATACTCATTTTTACCTAAATGAGTCTGCACCATTGAATCTTTAGCCCCACCCTCATGATCTACTCTTGGTTTCCTTCTTCTAATACTCAATGCTCAGTTCTTGAGAATTTCTTTTGAGATTCCTCTGTAAGATTTTGGTTTATCCTGCCCCCCTTGTGAAAAATCTGACACTATTATTACTAGATTCTTATTTATGTATTTATGTATGTATGTATGTATGTATGTATGCATGTATGTATTTCTATCATCCATACCTCTGGTCAAGGGCTCATTGATAAGGGAAACTTTACTTGACTTCTGAGAAAAACTAAGCTGACTTTTTCTTCATTAATCTCCTTCCTAACAACAGCCAGAGTTAGAAATTTATCTCTGTTGCTCTATAATATGATTGAATATTTGGTATGATAATACTCCTACCATTATTCTTCTCACTCAATAAACATGAAATGAATCAAAGACCTCAAACCCAAATCATTGAAACTTCTGGAGAAGAAGTTGGAATGTATTATAACACTCAGGCACAAGTCAAGACTTTCTCAGTAGGACTCAGCAGCTTAGGAATAAGGCCAATAATTGACAAATAGGACCCTAGGACACCACAAAGTGTCTGTACAGCACGAGAAACAATCAATAAATTAAAAAGACATCAAGCAATGCCAGAAAATTTTCTCAGACATAGATTCAATAGTAAAATACTATCTAAGATTCATTTTTAAAAAATTAAGCAAATAATAACCCAAACTCATTGAGCTATTATCTGGACAGAAAGATCTCAAAATATGTACAAATAGACAACAAATATTTCAAAAGTTTCAGAACATTTGAACATTATTGGCTATCAATACTGAGATGCTATCTACTCCCTGTCAGAATAGCCATCATCAAAAAAGTAAATGATAAAAATTCTGGTGAAAAGAGGAACTGTCATTCTGTGGGTGTTTTCAACTGCTGCAGCCTCTTTGAAAGTCAGTATGAGAATCCCTCCGAAGTCTAGAAGTACAACTACTCTTTGATACAGCTCTAGCATTTCTGGGCATCTATATTTATAATTCTATATCTATCTATATTGGAATTTGATTATATGACTTTCTTGTCTCTCTATTCATGATAGCTAGAATCAGGCTAGAAATGCATCAATTGGGTTGCTAATAAAATATTTAACCTACACACAATGGAATTTTATTCATCTATAAAGAAAAATGAAATTATATTTTTTATTAAATGGCTAGAATAGGAAAATAAATTATATTGATTGATGCAATTGCCTTAGTTAGGGTTTTCCTGCTGTGAACGAACACCATGACCAAGGCAAGTCTTATAATGAACAACATTTAATTGGTGCTGGCCTACAGGTTCAGAGACAGCATTCAGGCAGTCAATGTTAAAAGTTCAAAGCTCAAAGTCATTTTAAGAGATTCTTCCAATCACGTAACTGTAATCCCCAAAGAAAGACAGGAAACAAGCTGGTCAAACACAAAACTCTGCATCTCACTGTCTCAGGACAAAGCAGTTTTCAGATCTCCAACTCCATTTTCATCTTTATTGACTGCACAAACTTCATTTCCTGGGTTGTTTCTACTCCCTGATAGCTGTATTTCTGGGGAGATGTCCTGTAGCTCTGGCATCTTGAACATCTTGGGGTCTCCAAGGCAACTTCGATGTTACAGCTTCTTGTCTGGGACCCACATGATTGCTGGGGTTCCTCCAAAGGGCTGTCTTCACTTCTGCAGCTCTGCCTTCTGTAGCAATCTAAGATCAGGGTGATCCACTCTAATGTTGCTGCTACCCTTGGTGATCATTCCCATGATACTGGCATCTCCAATACAATGGGGTCTTCTGCTTCAACTAGGCTCCACCAATAGCCTCTCATAGGCTCTCATCATGGTACCAAGCCTCAAATCCTTGCATGACAACTTCAGTCCCAGACTGTCAACTACAACTGAGGCTGCACCTTCACCATGGCCTTCCATGGCCTCTCATAATGCCAAGCCTCAGCTGTTCTTCCTGACCACTTCCTGCTTTCAAATCCAGTACCACCTGGGTGACTCTTACAAATTATGAAGTACAGCTGCAGCACTAGGTACAACATTGCTTATCTCTGGAGCACAGCTAATTCATGCTTTCAGGAAACAGTTGCCAGAAGATTTCACCTTAGTGATGCTCGTCTCTTCTTAATCACTACTAAGTTCATTTCTTAGCTCAAGCTACCAAGCATCAGTTGTCACAGTAGTTCCTTCTATTCTTAAATCTAAAGCCAGAGTCACATGGCTGAAGCTGCCAAGTGATGCTGCTTGCAGGAACTGGTACATGATCCCCCCTATCACTAGCTTTCTGTTTTTCAACTGTTTCACTGCCTAAGCTTTACTGACCAGGATCTGCTCTGTAGATTAATCTTGAACCCAGAAATCTGCAAGTCTATCTCCTGGGATTAAAGTGTGTAATACCACACCTGAACTTAAGCTTTTCTTCATTTAGAAAATGCTCTATTCCAGGTTGGCCTTAAACTCAGGAATCCACTTGGCTTTATCTTCTGGGATTAAAGGGATATACCATCACTCCTGGATTTAAATTTAGCTGGGTATGATCTTGCTCCAAAATACCACCTTAATCTGCTATCTCCTAGAACACGGGATTCATCTCCATTTCAGTTCCTGATGCCCTGTTATGTGGGGCAATGGGCTGTGCACAGACAGCCTGGTCTCCAGTCGAGCTGAGGTCTTGAACCCCAGTAGAACCCAATGGGTGGTAATTCCCACCTACATGGGACAGAAGGCATTGCCTTATGTCTCCTGGACCGCTGGCTCCCACAGGAGAGGCTCGTGGCTAGCAGTCTTAGACTATGTCCCAAGCTTCTGGACTTCAGGGTAGACTCCTCCTCACAATTACCTAGCAACAGCAAGATAACAATCCCACTATAAGAGGTGCTGTTTGGCTCCTCCTTGCTCTCTTTCTCTCTTAAGCTTTTACTTTCCTTACTTTCTTACTCTCTCTAAGCTTTTACCTCTCTCTCTAAGCCTTCACCTTTCTTAGTCTCTAACTCTCTTTCCCTTCCCCCTTCTCTCCTCTTGGCCATGGCCAGTCTCTCACTCTCTTTCTACCTTCTTTTTTCCCCCTGCCTTCCTACAATAAAGCTCTAAAACCATAGACTGACTCTGTTCATCAAGGACTGGACTAAAGACTCTTGCCTGCATGGGAACCACCCAGTGGGCCCCCTATCCCCCTGACCTCTCTTCCTTTCCCCTCTGGGGCTGAGTATCACCCTGGGGCCCCTATTCTGTTCTTAGCTCCTCTGCCTTATCCAGCATGGTGTGCCAGAGACTGAGAACCTGGTACCAGGGGCTGCCCCTTGTCCACCCCCTACCGTGTGGGGTCAGTGGCTTCACACAGCCAGATGCCCATCTGGGTCCACATGGAAAGTCTCTGGCAGTCCTCTTGTGTCTGCCTGCCCAGAGCACAGGAACTGTGACTGGACATGAGCTCTCTCCCTCCCCTCTCTACCCTACACCCACGGCCTAGCACCTTTAATACTAAAACCACATATTTAATATATATATTTTTTTCTTTCTAGGCTTGCTACACTTGTTCAAAATTCTCTTCATGACACTTAACCAGAGAACGAAGTCTCCACTGGGCTTGTTTGAGATTTCACTTTTCAATGCAATTAATATAAGTTTCTATCTTAAATTCAGGTAGACTTTTCAGACAAGGGCATAAAGCAGCCACATTCTTCACCAAAATATGACAAAAGCAGTCTCTAGGCCTCATACTGTAATTCTCCACTGAACCTTCTTGGGGCCAGGTCTGCACATTTCAAATCAGTCCTAGATATAAAGTTTTTCATATTCTTACTAGAAAATCCCATTAAGTCCCACTTAATGCATTCCACTGATTTCCAAATTCAAAGTCCCATAATCCACATTCTTCCAGACAAAAGGATCATCAGGTCTATCACAGCAATATCCCACTCCTGGTACCAACTTCTGTCTTAGGGTTTTGCTTCTGTGAATAGAAACTATGATCAAGGCAAGTCTTATAAAGAACAACACTGAACTGAGTCTAGATCACAAGATCAGAAGCATAGCAACCAGGCAGGCATGGTACAGGAGGAGCTGAGAGTTTTACATATTCATCTGAAGGCTGATAGCATAATACTTACATCCATGCAGCTAGGAAAAGGATCTTAAAGGCCACACCCATAGTGACACACTCTCTCCAACAAGACAACACCTACTCTAACAGGGCCACACCTTCTAATAGTGCCACTCCTTGAGGTGAACATATGCAAAACATAACACCAATCTAGACCACAAAATAACAAACACATCTTTTCTCTCACATGTAGATTTTAGCCGTTTGTCTCTACTCTTTTATTTAGAATACTTATTAAACTTAGGAGACTAAGGGTCATTGTTCTAGTGAAGAATTATTGTAGGGATATAATAGAAAGTAATATTGTTAAAGGTATGGGAATGTAGCAGAAGGACAAGTTTAAGGAGTCAAAGAGTTGAGGAGATAAAGAAAATCAGTATGTGTAAGAACCTTAACAAAAGACAGGGGATATCAAAGACCTGTATGGAAACATACTACCATGTAACTGAATTTAAACATAAAATTTATATTGAAACCAATGTTTGAAGGGATCCACCCTGCATAGCTAGAAAAAAAAATCTCTCTGCTGTGTGTTGTCAAACAAAAATTTTGTGCCAGTGGTTGCACAAATCTTTATGAATTGATGGTCATTGTGTAAGAAGCTCTTGGCATTTCTATTTGTTGCCCTCTATCATACAGGTAGGAGAACATATTACATGTGTTTAGTCACACACCTAATTCTAAAGAGTTGAAATTGTGAGTGGTAGTTTATAAAGGGTTATTAAGTGCAATAATTGCCACAACTTCTACAGTCTTTGAGGTCAAGTTATTCAAACTAAAGCTTGTTACTAAGACATTTATGAGTTTTCACTGCTTGCCATATCATAAAATACAAATAAAATAACTTATGTTTTTAAAAAATGAGGAACCAACTTGTACTTTTAAAAATTAAGTATCCTTAAAAGAGAAAGCTGATTTTTCAAGGAAGATAAGAGAAGCCTGCAACTCAATACTTAATCCAAGGAAGACATTGAGCCTTGGGCTGTTCACTCTCAGCCAAGCTCCCTATCCTATGGCTTTCTTTATATAGTGCTTCAAATAGGTACAGAAAGTAGATCAGAACTGCCAATTTGGTTTAATGTATTTGTGATTAGAGAAGGAATGAGAATGGCTGGAATGAATAATAAGAACAGAGCGAGCACATGTAAGTGGAGCAATGAGATCTGTCAATATTCATTTTGCAAACAAAATGCCATTGCTTTTCTTCTTGTTTCCATTTTCCAACATTGAACCCTGGCAAATGAAAATAAAAAGAAGACTTGAAAAGGCAAGACTCGATATCTCTAGCATGGCAGAATCTGGACTACTCAAATCTCTCACAAGAAAAGGATCATTTTCTTTTTCTTTTTGATGAAAGAGGTTTTTTTTTTTTTT
>NC_034609.1:25064238-25101055 GCF_900095145.1 Mus pahari
CAGCTACAACTATGTGATGGGAATGTCAAGGGTAATCAAATTTTTACAGCTGTACTACTACACTAAGAGATTCAACATTGTGTGTGTGTGTGTGTGTGTGTGTGTGTGTGTGTGTGTGTGGTGTACTGTGGATGCCAATGTCGGTCCTTGTTTTTGATCTCCAAATTTCCTATGGTCTTTGCAGATCTGTTATGAAGCACCATCTTACAGAAGAACATGACATTCAGAGCACAGTGGGTCCTAATTGTCTACCTTGCTCAGTGACAAACTGCCCCCCGATAGCAGTGTGCCCTTCATTTTGTAAACCTTCAAATTCATAAACATAAATGAATGCATGCAGTCATTGTTCCGTAGCCATGTGTTTAGCCAATGAAAAAAGAAAAAAATTTAAAAAGTCTGTTTTTACTTTGTTTATACAGATATTTCCCCATTTTTATTCCATTAACAGCAAAGCGTAACAATTATGTGCATAAAATTTACATTTTATTAAGCATTACACATACTGGAGAGATGATAAAATTATATTGGAGAATGTTAATATTTTATATGCATACTGAATCCTATTTAGTAGAGAGGATTAGAGCTTCCATGGATTTTGCCATTCAGGGGTGGTATGGAAGTTGTCCCTCACAGACACTGAAAGTATCTATGAAAGGCAGAATTCCTGTGGAGAATACGTTTATTTATTTATTTTTCAAATTAGAAGTTTGTTTTAAAATTCATCTCGAAGTCTCTAGTAGCCATGGGGAATTAGTATATTATTATCCATAAAATTCACTTGAATACATTTAAATTACAAAAGAATCACCTTGCCTGAGGTCAGCAGGGCAACAGGAACTTAAGATTTCAGGTTGTAAGCCATATAATCTGTCGATGGAATTTCTAAGACAGCAAGATCTCAGGTATTGTGTGGTTCTTTTCTGTAGATATGAGATGACAAAATCTGTAAAAAATCTCTGACCCTTTTCATGTGTCAATGCTGAACCCAAATTTAACACACACCATCTCACGGCGCTTTGTTGTCACTATACTGCATGAATCCTAGTAATGCCATGAATATAACCTACATAAGACTTGAAACTTATTTCTCACATGTGGGTTGGGTTGTCACTTGATTTTGCTATTCCATAGGCTCAACTGTACAGATGCTTTACAGTACACATACAATACACATACAGTCCTTCTATTTTATCTATATACCTTATGTATGTCACTATAACTTGTTCTCTCCTCACTAAAGGCTGTTGCTCTCTTTGCAGAGAAACTAAAAAAGGCAAAGTCTGTCTTACATATCTCTGTTGTCTCCCAGCTCCTACTGTATCAACCGTTCCCTCCCATTCCCAAGTCCACTGTGCCAGGCAGCTATTCACAGTATATTCTATTCAGAATGCACCTTCACGCTTCAGTTTAATTTTCCATTGGGCCTGTCTGATGCACTCACATTAGCGGTTAATATGCACATGACATCTCTTGTTTCATCTTACATAGTGGATCTTACCAATATCTCAAAAGTTCAAAAAGTGATTTTTGTGGGTGTTAAAATATAGAGAGAATCAGAGTCATTCTCAGCATTAAAAAAAATAATAATAAATCTAACATCATTCCATGGAGCACCTAAAAGCCCATGTGCTGTGAAATTGACAAATATGGTGACAATAAGGCAATAATTAACTTCTTCATACATAGGCCCAACAGCAATCTTCTACCAGTGTCAGGCAATTTGCAAATGAAGAAGGAGTTTAGGATGCAAAGGAAAGGAAGATTGATCTATTGAAAACTCCATTTCACACAGATGTCCTTCAATAGAGGAATGGATACAGAAACTGTGGTATATTTACACAATGGAGTACTACTCAGCTATTAAAAGCAAGGAATTTTTGAAATTCTTGGGCAAATGGATGTATCTGGAGGATATCATCCTTAATGAGGTAACCCAATCACAAAAGAAGTCACTAGATATGCATTCACTGATAAGCGGATATTAGCCCAGAAACTTAGAATACCCAAGATACGTTATGCAAAACACAAGAAAACCAAGAAGGATGACCATCGTGTGGATACTTCATTCCTCCTTAGAATAAGGAACAAAATACTCATGAAAGGATACAAGTACAGAGACAAAATTTAGAGCCAACATGAAAGGATGGACTATCCAGAGACTACCCCATCTGGGAATCCATCCCATCATCAGCCACCAAACCTAGATACTAATGCACATGCCAGCAAGATTCTGCTGAAGGGACCCTGATATAGTGGCCTCTTGTGATTCTATGCCAGTGCCTGGCAAACACCGAAGTGGATGCTCACAGCCAGCTATTGGATGGAACACAGGGCCCCCAATGGAGGAGCTAGAGAAAGTACCCAAGGAGCTGAAGGGGGCTGCAACCCTGTAGGTGGAACAACAATATGAACTAACCAGTACCCCCTGAGCTTGTGTCTCTAGCTGCATATGTAGCAGAAGATGACCTATTTGGCCATCATTGGAAAGAGAGGCCCCTTGGTCTTGCAAACTTTATATGACCCAGCACAAGGGAAGGCCTGGGCCAAGTAGTGGGAGTGCATGGGCAGGGTCGGGGGTATAGGGAACTTTTGGGATAGCATTTGAAATGTAAATAAAGAAAATAATAATAATAATAATAATAATAATAATAATAATAATAATAATAAAAAGAAAAAAGAAAAGAAAACTCCATTTCACAAATAGCTCTGAGCATTGTCAATCAGCGCAGGTACATACACATATACCTGTACATTTGAACAGGTACAATACATGTACATTTGTCATGCCACTTTCTTTTTCTCAAAAGGGCAATGCCCATGAACAGCACTATTGAAAAATATAAGTGTTTCTATCTCTCTATTTTCAAGCACATTACAAGGGAAGCCTTGTTTATTATAGTTACAACTTAAACTCACAGAAAATTGTGTGTAGAATTACAGAGGAAAAAGTATTCATGACTTGAGAGTAGAGAAAATATTCTGAGTTCATGGGAATTCATAGCACAGAAAGGAAGGAAAAGAGACAGACATAAAATCATATTTGGCTGAATGATATAGCAAGCCACCTGGATCAAAACAATACTTTAGAACTCACACAAACAACCTGATTCTGTAAATTTCTTTCTAAATTGAAGAGCAGATTCCTGTGGGCTTTGAAAAAGAATTATTTTCTAAATTACTGGGTAATTTTCTCCACTCCAGTTGAGCTATATAATCAGACATGGTCAAAACATTGTACCAGGAGTACAATAGAACATGAATTCAAGCAAACCATGACTCCATGGACCTGCAGCTATAAAAGGTGGTCAGAAATGAGAATGGCAAGCAGGACTTGGTTGATTTTATGTGGAGAAAAATCTGTAATTGCACTGTATTCAGGGAGCTTGTAAATCATTGTAATTTAAAATATATGTTAAATTGCACATCTTACCATATTAGGCTTTTGGAATCATTCATGAGATGGGCTTCATATGGTCTAATTTTGTACTCCTAATAATAATGACAATAAAACAGGACTCAGAAAACTGGCCCTATACATAGACAATCTTATCTTCACAGGGCAAGACTTAATAGTGCTTATTATTTGAAATGAAAATTGAGCAAGTATTTTAAAATTTATTTTGTTTCACATCCATTCCTTTAGAAAATATAAGGCACACCCCTCTAAAGTAAGGACTGATTTTTTTCAGGAAAAATCTTGTATTTATTTCCATGTAAATCAAGTATACAAACTTATTTGTTATGAAAAATAATTATTTGTCTGCCCACCCTGTCGTCAAAGCGTTTGGGTAGCTTTCCTGCTTTGACTTCCAGGGATTGGAAATATATAAAACTTAAGCCTCATATACATATTCTTGGATATGTGGCCATGTACTTTTCGCATTGAAACAGGATAAAAAAGTAAGATTCTTGATGACAATAATTTTTATAGTGGGGTATAACAATACTTTTTATTGTTATTTCTAAGTGAACTAATATGCCTAAGATCACAGCACACTGAGCTGCTGGTAAGGACTTTGGTGGAAGACACAGTGTGTGTGATGTCACAATTAGACACTTTCATTCATTCATATAGATATTTAAGCCATTACTTTTCCGTCACCAATTTCTATGTCAGACAATATTGCAAAGGTGAACAAAATAGACACGTCTCTTGCACTCAGAAAAATTTGCTTTGAATTGTCTGGGAAATTTAGAAGGAGCACTCGGACTATTTTCTCCTCTTTTCTCCATGACAGTTAGATTCTAGATTATTAGGGAGAGGTGCTTACACTCTTCAGAAGAACAGCAATGCACTGATAACTGAAAGATGAGACAAAATGTACACGTATAGCACCTAAGTCAGACCACTGCAGAACCCCTGATCTCTTAAATTCCCGCGAGACCCTGGCACGTGCGATCCTGAGGTAGAGTTCTGATAGTGTTTGGCTGTGGCGCTGTGTATCGGCTCCCATCAATTGTTGGATGAACTCTCTATGGTCTCTTTGATGACGATTCTCCTAGAATACAGCCCCTAGAACACTGCAGACAGGAAAAATTGTTGGTCGACGGTATAGTCGCTGGGATTGTGTCTCAATCCCTCCACTTGAGGCCTTGTCTGGGTATAAAAGACAGTCAGTTCAGGCCCCGTGTTCCACATTAGTAGGAATCTTGGTAGGGTTACTTTCCATGAATATATATATATATATATATATATATATATATATATATATATATATATATTCCATGAATATATATTATTTCCATATATATTTTTTCCATATATATATATATATATATATATATATAATTTACATTACATTACATTATAGCTGAGTAGCCTGGTGTTCTTGTGGGAACACTAATAGTGAGATTATTGGTGGGAAGCCTTATCTCTGACTCATTTACCTGCTTGTGGGGCATCTCTTCCTCTCCTGGTTTACCTTGTCCTGATTTTGATGTGATGGAAGTGTCTTGTCTTAGTGTAGCTTTTGATGTTTTGTCTGGTGGAAGTCCCTGGGAGGACTGCTCTTTTCTGAGGGGGTAGGATCTGAGGGAGAGGGGAGGGGGAAGTGGGGGAGAGAAGAAAGGAGAAATGAGGCCTGCGGAGATGTAATAAAAGAGAAAAGAATAAAAAAAAGAGAGAGAGAGACAAAATTAAATCAAAAAATGAAGGAGGGAGATTGGAGTGGACTATTTAAAAAGAATCAATTTAAAAATCAGGCAGACAATCCACCAGAATGTTCCTGTATGTCAAATGCTGAGCTGAGCATTCACACACGCTACAGATTTAAGGGTATCTTACGACATCAGTATGCATACTTGCATTTGTAGATACCTAGACATACCATTTTGTTTGGTTTCACTAGAAATTTTTCTGCTGGTTGCCTTCTTTCTTTCCTTAAGTTAATATCTACTCCGTTGTGTTAGATGAAAACTCAAGTAACAAGCAACCTGGAGTTCTCCGGTGACCTTTGAACATAAGCATTTATGAGTAATTTTTCCTTCTTTTTTAAAGGCAGAATGTCTTTCTGTAGCCCAGGCTAGCTGATAACTTAAAACAATCCAGCTGCATCATTATTATGAGTGACTTCAGATTACCAAAATGAGCTGTCATTACAAGATATATTTTTTAAGTGTTTTAATGTTTTATATATATTTTTATAAATAAATCTATGATGTATGTGTAAAATTCTATATTTCATAAACATATATATACATAAATGCTTACATATATATATATAAACATATATATGTATATATATATATATATATATATATATATATATATATATATATACATCTAAAGTAAGTGAACAATTTTTAAGATTGTAAGGGAAAAGAATCACTTGTTACATAAAAGTATAAATCTTACCAGAAGCTGGCAAGAATTTGGATGTATGTTCACACAATTAATGAGATAGAAAATGAATCATAACAGAGCATAACACATGATGTAACCTAATGAATAAAATGTATCATAAACATGAGCAAAATGATAGGCTGTATTATGACCATACATTTTAGTTGGTAGGCTTGGATATATGGTTTCTGTTCAGAGTCTACAGGCAGAGAAAGGATACAAAGGCACCATCCTTTACAGTATGGATATTGGTGCTTTTCTGAGTCTCTGCTCTTTGACTTGGTTCATCAAATGAAGAGTGGAAGACCAGCAAGAAGATGCAATACTTGGAGACACTTCATACTCATCACCATAGTAACCAATATAGAAACAAGAAAAACCCTGTACCTCAAAACACACCTCAGTTGACAATGCACCTTAAAGCAGACAGGAACTGGGAAATTGTCCAATATTGTGAAAGTAATTAATGATAGAGTTCAGATAAAACTCAAGTGAGCTGTCACTGAATCCAAGTTCCCAAAAGTTCTCTTAGCATTTAATTAACAAATTAATGAAGTAATGATTATTATTATGGAGCATTATCTATTTGATCATTGACTACACTGATAACTTGAATAATGAAAGAGATGCCACATCTATATTAATGACTTTCAATAGCAAGGAATTTTTGCAGTTAGGCTGAAGTATCATGGAGGATATCTGTGGATATGTGGTTTCTGAATCTAGAAGCAGTGGCACACTATTGGCAAAATCTGGAAGACCATGCATTTTGCAAAGTATTTTGGACTTGAAAAATACCCATAACCAAGAATTGTCCAACTTAAAATGCCAAGAAACCATCTGTAAAGTATTTCATTCAAAAAATAAATAAAAACACAAAAATTACTCCACTCTACTGAAATTCAGACCCCCCTTTTACTTACTAGGGAGAGTAATAATCTGAGCCATGACAATTACAAAGTTGATTGTTTCATACTTAACGGGGAGTTTGCTCATAAAAGGGTGTCAACCGTTTAGCATCATGCAGTCGAAGCTATGCTTAGCTCGCTTTATTTGTAAGCTGACTTTAGAACTCTCTCTTTGCTGGAGATGGTGGAATGGATAGCAATGTAGATCAGAATTTCTGGGGGGGGGGAGGCAATCTGTTAGGGAAGTGGGACAGCAGAATGCACATCTGATTCAGAGTGTGCACAGGAAGTTTGAGTAGCACCCATCTAATATTTTAAGATCACCCACATTGATCAGAACCTGAGGGGTTTGCTTTTGTTTATATTTTTTGGATTGCTTTTGCTTTTGACGGTTCATCCATCATTATAAATCTGTGGGTAATGTGAATTTAATCTTTCCTCACCACAACGGTGTTTCATTTCTTATATCTAAAAGCATTTTAATCTATGAAATGAATTATCTGTTCACAAATCAGCCTGTCATCTTCAGGTTAGCTGTGCCTGCACGCGCACACATATATACACATAAATCCAATTTGCAGTTGTGAATTATTATTTGAAAGGTGTAGGTTTCACATGAGAAATTTCATCATCTGGAATTGCATTGTCATTGAGGATAATAAGAATTGAATTTAGCTACTGAAAGGAACAAAGACAAATATTGAAAGATGGGAGGCTTTTCTAATCCACTGCAGAACTGTAGAGTCTTCGGTGAGATTAAGCTGAGACCCCATTTGCAGAAATCAGTAACTGTTTCAGTTTATTAAAAGTTTAAGAGTAAATCTATTTGGGTAATATGCGGTTTGCAAGAAAAGAAATTTCTTCAGCATCAGTTCTTTTGCTGTTTCCATTTCCTCTCAACTCACCAAGAGGTAATCAGTGTGGGAGTAGCTCTGATGACACATAGAAAACATTCTGATCTTCATTAGTACAGGGTTGATGCAGGACATTTTATTCCACATCAAGAATGGAAAGACAGTTCCCCTAGAATCAAACACATCAAGCTATGGGGTTTCATAATCCCTCTAATTAATAAACTACCAAGCACTGAACCCTCTCAACAATGCTTTAGAAGTGGCAAACAGAAGCTTCGTGTTTGAAAATCAATAAACAGAGAGATAAGCACATTTCTTTATTTGTATTTCCTCCTTATTTTCTAAGATTAGAGAAGACTTAGGTACGAATGAGGAGATAAAATTTCAGAAGCACAGATGACTTTGACGTCAGCTTTAACTAATGTTTAGGATCTTCCTTCTGTTGCGGAAAGACACACACGGAATGAAATATGAGCTGTTTTTCAGTGAGCTAAACATGCGTAGTTATAAACATCTTGTTAAAACTGTTCTTTTGCACACTCTGTCAATGTAATGTTTCATGGAACAGTCTTTACCATGGTGGCACAAGATGGCATGCCAACACTATTCTCCCTAGGAATACAAGCTCTTATTGGGATGTGGGCTAGAAAAAAACATTTTATTAATAATGAACTGATAAGCTCCACAGTTGAAATAAATACATTGGGGAGCTTTAAGTTTGTCTTCTGCTGTGAGTCCTTGAGAAAGTGTTAAAGAGGAAAAGACTAGTGTTGATATGGGGTCAATTTAATGATTGTTTACATTTATTTTATTTATTTTATTTAGGAGGAGGGAAGAATGAGTGGGATTAGTGTTTTACTGTATTTCTAGGATTTTTAGAATTTAATGTAAAGGAAAAAAATACTAATTAACTAATACCAAAGGTGTTTAGATTTCTAGTGTTGTTATTCTCTCTCTCTCTCTCTCTCTCTCTCTCTCTCTCTCTCTCTCTCTCTCTCTCTCTCTGTGTGTGTGTTTATAGTCAGGAAACGTCATTGTTTTCTCTTGCTTCAGTTATGAATAAGAGTGATCTTTGTTCCATCTGGTTTACATGGCAGACTGCTGAAGGTCTTTCCACAGCCTGTGAAATCTCCTCATGATCATGGGGAATAACTGCTGACCTGTCATTTCTAACAGGCAGTGGCCTGCTGCCAGCTATCTGGACCCATTTTCATTAATTTATTTTCTCAGTGTCGTGCATGTCAATGAAGTTTTCCTCCACATAGAGAAAATTTTCTTGTTTCTTCTTTAATTTTTGTCGGGTGCATCATCATAAAAAGTGTTGCAGTAAACACATGCATATTCTCAGAAACAGTACAATAGTAATAAGGTTCAATTTATTAAAGTTACTGGGTTACAATAAGTCCCTATTTAGGATAACAGAGGCAACAGTATTCTACTGCTCAATATTGAAACTCTCCTCAGTATCAAAAGAAGGTTTATGTGACAAGATATGTGCAAATGACACAGGTCTTTGCTTTCAAATCTATCATGTTTGCATACATTTCACTGATATTAGCTCAAATATTTATTTTTCTGGAATTGTTTTCTGTACTGAATATGTGTTGCTTTACCCAATCTCCTTTTGGTTTATTCTTCTCACTAATCTATACAGTTCTTATATTTTAATGGAATCATTGAGTTGTTAAAGGCTAATATTGCTCTGTCAAGTATTAGGCTAAAACCAATTTGTATTGTTCTGTCACATATGGCAAGGTATATGGATAAAGCAAAGGAACAAGTGTGAAATGGGATTCAATTATTGGATTCAATAACTCACATTGGAGCAGGACAGGGTGAATAAGGGAGGAAGAATTAAACACTCCTTTTTTTTTTTTTTTTTTTTTTTTTTTAACAAGACAGGGTTTCTCTGTATAATCCTGGCTGCCCTGGAACTCACTCTGTAGACCAGACTGGCCTCAAATTCAGAAATTCACCTGTCTCTGCCTCCCAAGTGCTGGGATTAATGGCGTGTACCACTACCACCCACACTCTCTTAATGTTACCATTTTGTGTAATGAATCTTCCCAAATAAACTTTTCTGAGGGACATTACATTGATCATTTGCCAGTGATAGTTAGCAGTTTTCTTCTACTATTACCACTGGTATATCTAATAAAATAGAAACGATTTCTTGGTACAAAGTATGTTCTTTAAAACAATGAATTTAGCATACTTACCATAAGGCTAAGTCATTTTTATTTTGTAGTTTTCAGTGTTTGACCATGAAGTAGACATTGAAGAGGATATTTTTATGGAGAACTTGAGAATTGATGAAAGCAATGTGCATTGTTTGAAATATATTGTAGCTTATCTTCTCAGTAATGGCTTGCAACTTGAGAAACCCGAAGGAAGGTGGACCTCATACTGTAGTTTACAGAATAGATATTTTCTTTAGAATTTGTTAATAAAATTATTGAGCAAACAATCATTCTCCTTGAGATGTTGCATTTTGAAAATTATAAAATTGCACTTTTTCACTGATGGCACCAAATTGAGGGCCTTGTACATTTTAGGCCAGCACTGAGATACACTCCTTGTCTTTTAAACTGCTTTTTTTAATTATTATTCTATCTGTTTTGGTGTAGCTGTTACGTAATCCTCAAGTCCTAGTTATTGACAAAATTCCAAGCCTTGTTCAGGTACTCTGTACCTCCTTTTTCTGTAAAAAGAAAATGTAAATTCATCCTCAAATCTCAGTCTGTCTAGTCCTTCTATAGCGTCTGTGATTCATACCTGCTTGCCACTAGAGGATCTGTTCATGTAGCCCAGCCAGAGTTGGGCAATTGGATAGATATGATTAAATCTAGATGTGGATTTATAAACCAAACTTTGTATTTTAAAAAAAATATTAACACAAAATACAGAAAAATTTTCTTCATTTTCTCATTGCCATTTTGTGTAAAAAGTGAAACATTTCACCAAACTGGTAACTGTGGGAAGCATTAGTCCACATAGTAAGTCAATACATTGAGAAAGAAAACTCATGGTTTCTTGAAAACATATCTGAAGAACATGACAAGTCAGTGAGAGTCCCATTCTTCAGAGCTATTATAGGTAGATGAGATCATACACAAGCACAATATTTATTCAAGGTAACATGGATCAAAACTTACTTACACTCAAATATATTTCAATTATACATAAGACACTTTTAAAAACTTTTAAAATTCATGTATTCACCTACTTCACAAAAAAAGCTATGGAGTGTCACTTCTAACTTTTGAATAA
Organism: Mus pahari; assembly: GCF_900095145.1. Classification (NCBI taxonomy): domain Eukaryota; kingdom Metazoa; phylum Chordata; class Mammalia; order Rodentia; family Muridae; genus Mus; species Mus pahari. The sequence continues at coordinate 25,075,113 of NC_034609.1, forward strand.
TTATAGAGTAGAATTTCAAATGAGACTGAAACAACAAGGTCAGGCCCTCATGAAAAAGGAATCATGGGTATGGTCAAAGATGATGCTCCTTAGAACACCTAAGCAAGAACTAAATCCTAATTCTCCATGATGGTATGCAAGAAGCAGGGTGTGTCCAACTACTCATCAGAAGAAAATGACTCTCTAAATAACTATACTCCCCTTTCTTACATGAATAGAACATCACAAACTAATCATAACATCTACTATTTAGACCTCAAAATGACACAGAACCATGAATATCAGAATGAAAGTATTCTCCACTCACTATATTATCTGCAAATGTAAATTCAATCAGTGGAAAAGATAATTACTTTTAGTTAATATGAAATTGAAATTGATGGTGATTAGCCCATTCTGTTTTTATATTGTATTTAGATGTTATTCATAGTATTATATTTAATAATACATAATTTATAATATTATTGATCAATATCACATAAGTCTGAAAACTGGAAATGAGAACTGTGTACTAAATTGGTAAACAATTTTACCATACACATGAAGTAAGACTTACCTACTCAAAAATTTAAAAACCTAATGTCCCTCTTTTAACACTTTACTAGCTCAAAATTACATTTATTTAGAATGTTTGGCAATATTGTTTGATAGGCTTTATTAAAAATCTCCCTTGATAAGTGCAAAACAAAGAAGAAAGCAGGTAGAGAGTTGAGAAGAGAGGGCAGGGGCAAGTGGGAATGAGAGAGAAAGAGGAAGATAGGGAATCATGAGTGAGAGAGACAGAGAGCAGGTGAGACAGAGAAAGAGAAGAGGGCAGTCCTAGATGCCAGGGACCCAACAGTGATGAAATAAGCTAAAATACCCAACAAACGGTAAAGAGAACCTGTAGAAACCATATCCAGAGGTTAGGCACAGCCCCAGTTGAGGGATAAGGCTACCTGTCTTGGTCAGGGTTTCTATTCCTGCACAAACATCATGACCAAGAAGCAAGTTGGGGAGGAAAGGGTTTATTTGGCTTACATTTCCATACTGCTGTTGATCACCAAAGGATGCAGGACTGGAACTCAAGCAGGTCAGAAAGCAGGAACTGATGCAGAGGCCATGGAGGGATGTTCTTGACTGGCTTGCCTCCTCTAGCTTGCTCAGCCTGCTCTCTTATAGAACCCAAGACCACCATCACAGAGATGGTCCCACCCACAAGGGGCCCTTCCCCCTTGATCACTAATTGAGAAAATGCCCTGCAGCTGGACCTCATGGAGGCATTTCCCCAACTGAAGCTCTTTTCTCAGTGATAACTCCAGCCTGTGTCAAGTTGACACAAATTTAGCCAGTATACTACCTACCATCTCAAAAATATTAATCTGAAATTCATCCTGTCTAAAGGAAATACAGGAAAGGCCATCCAGAGACTACTGCCTCACTGCATCCCATCTGTAGACATCCAACCCACATAATACTGTTGATTCCAAGAGGTGCTTGCTTACAGGAGCCTGGTATAGCTGTTCCCTTAGAGGCTGTGCCAGATCCTGGCCAATACAGATGTGGAAGCATGAAGCCAGCCATCAGACTAAGAGCAGGACGCCAATGGAGAAGTTAGGGTAAAGACTGAAGGAGCTGAAGGGGTTAGCAACCCCCCAAAAAGAACAACTGTCTCAACCAACCAGAACCCCACAGGTCCCAGGGACTAAACCACCAACCAAAGAATACACATGAAGGGACCCATCACTCCAGTTGCATATGTAGTTGAGGATCACTTTATTTGGCATCAATAGGAAGGGAGCCCCTTGGTCCTATGGATGCTCAATGACCCAGCACAGGGGAATGTTAAGGTGCTCAGGCAGGATTGGGTGGGAGGGTAGGACACCACCCTCACAGAAGCAGGGGTGACAGAGGAGGAATAGAGGGTTAAATGGGAAGCGGGATAACGTTTGAAGTATAAAGACATAAAACTAGCAATAAAATAAATAAAAATCTCAATAGAGAGTTTAACATGAAAGTCACAAACAAAAAAAATCACACAACATCAAATCATTAAATGCATGAAGAAAATACAAACACACACACATACAAATGAATAGGGTACGCACTTTTACAAAGTGGATAATATTTTTGCCATATATTGAGAAATGAGAGTGTATTGCTCTCAAATTTTGACTTTTTAAAAATAAACATTAAACATATAATATATACATCAAATTCTGAATGACTCATGTAAGATTGCATATACAGATAGCCAAAAAAAAAATTGGCAACTATAATTATTACTTAAAGTGATTCATAGCTATTTATAAAACAAGTTTAAATATTTTCAAAGTTGCTGTGGTGTACCATATTGCCTCATGCCAATTATTGTTGACCTTAGCATTGTTAATGTTCACAAATAAATAAATTACATTGAATTCTAACAGTATTCTATTTGGTTACTGACTATAGTTCTCTTATGAAAATAGCACCTATCCATCATCAGTAGAAAAGAATGCCTTTGAATGTATCAACACCTGTGGATAGGGCTAAAATACTCCCTCCACTACTCAAGAGAGAATGCCAGTATTCCATCACAATGCCTATCACACAGAATGAAGAATTTTTCCAGGCTTCTGCATTCTCCAATAAAAAGAGATTCAGATCTATGCTTGTAAATTCTGAGCATTAAGAAAGCATTCTGGTAGACCCAGTGGTCTTCAATTGCAGATGTCACAATTGAAAAGAGTATACAATGTAGTTTAGCAAGGAACAGAAATACCAGCCACTAAAGAACTCATGGGAGTGACTAGTATGCATCTTTGCCTTTGGTTTCAAATGAGGCAGCAATTTTTCTCCCATTTGGGATCTATCTCCTCTCTCTCTCTCTCTCTCTCTCTCTCTCTCTCTCTCTCTCTCTCTCTCTCTCTCTCTCTCTCTCTCAGAGAGTGGCTATAAACTTCCCACCAGAAAATAACAGCTATTGTTTTGTTTTGGTAGTGAAAAACAAGGAGAGTGGGGTGAGCATGTCAGAAGCTCAGGTGAGCTGTGCAGTTTGAATTCATTCACTCCTGGCTATTTAACCAGCCTATGGCCCCAATCCAATGAAACACAAATAGTGATCATGGGCAACAGAAGAGCACAGACCACAACCAGAGCCAACTATGGGATTAGGCTAGCAATCTCACCATACTGCAGAACATAACCCACAACTCTTTCCTGAGCTCAGCTTGCAAACATCTCCATACCTCTCCAGCTTATTGGATAAATAGGACACCCAGAAGTATCATTCACTAAACTGTACATGTCTTGTTTCCACCCTATGTAAGACCATTGTGGAGCCCAGCATCAAGTTATGACTAAGGTACAGAGCTAATCTCAGGTGTGCACAACAGCTTGTCCTGACCAATTCTAGCAGGAAGAGCCACATCTTTATGCAGACTGCCAGGTTGGTCATCTAGAAATGCAGGCTGTAGGGCTGGAAAACCAAATTACCCACCAAACAAAACTAGCTAACTATAGGAGCTTACAAAAAATACATGAATATAAAAGTGAGTAGGAATTAGGCTGGAATTAGATGGTTTGTTCTGAAGTATGAAACTCACCTCAAGTTGTTTTTGTCTTCAAGGATCCTAATGTTTGAGAGAACAGATATTTATTTTGAAAATAAATCTTAATCTCATGGTCTGTCATATCTTTTACATTTATAAAAATTAATACACATGTACATATATGGATATGGATTTATATATTCATACGGATATAAAATGAATGTGTGTAGCCATGAAAAATTTATTCACACATACAGAAATTCATGAAGTACATAGCAGAAGAGATGACACTGCATGCACATAATTGGCCAATTACTGCCTTAAAGAGGATAGCCACAAGCTTTTTCCCCTTGACACAGAGGTACTGAACATTTATTTATTAATTTATTGAACTTGATGCTGCATAAATAACTAGATAACTTTAAGCATAAGTATACTAAATGATTCATAGTTATTCATTTAAAAATATTCTTGGACCAATAGTACTCACATTTTACAACATTGACATATCAAATTCAATTTCAGCAAAAGGAATGTGGATTCAGATGGGAGAGAAGGAAGCAATCTTAGAAGAGATGAGATATGGAAAACTTTAATCTGTCCATGTTGTTTGGAAAATACCTATTTTCAATAGTAATAAAAAAGTAATATAAATCAGATAGCCCTATGTAACATGGCCCTAGCTCTTTCCATTTGTTTAAGTGATCTTTATCATCTTAAGGAAAACTAACCGGAGGTTCTAACAAAAATGGGGACAATAGGAATTGAGCATGTTAAATGCACAATGAATACTTGAAGAAAGACATAAAATATGTAAAATATCGATGTTGTCTGGAGACATATTGAACATATATTATTAGAGTTTCTGATCTTAATAGTATCAAAATATTCTTTTGACTGTGTGTTTGGCTAATAATACCTGTATCAAAATATGCTTTATGTTGATTTGGTTTCAGATACTATACTTTTCCTGCATGTAGATGTAATATTAGAGATTTAGATGATGAATGTTTTCTTGGTTGACTTTCTAGGACTCAGTATTTCATTTCCTGTCTCATATAGAGGCCAATATATGCAATGCAATATTCACTAGACACAGACAAATATTTCTGTTTTATTTTCCTTTTAAAGAAGATTCACCATATAGCCTTGGCTAAGCTATAGTTCCCTAGATAAAGCAGGTTGTTCTCAAACTCATAATCTATTTGCCTTAGCTTCTCTCCCTAGTGTTGAGATTAAAGGCATGCACCACCACAACCAAGAACTTTTTCATCTCTTATATTAAAGGAAATCTTTCCTGTGATCTATAAAAAGTTATGCTTGTATTGATATTGATTATTATTACACAAGTCTTTCCCTTCTTATGTGCAGTAAAACTTCCTTTTTCCTTTAGTGGTATAAAATACATTTATTTTCTTCTCTGTTCTTCCAGAACCGATACCTCAGCCTCTCTCCTAGTCCTCCAAGAAAACACGCAGCTTTTCTCCCCTCCATCACGTGTCCTGTGGATTCCACGGAGCATCTTCTCCTAAGGTACCTTTCTCAATGTATCACTGTTTTCCCAGACTTCAGTTCCTGCCTACCCAAAAATCAGGCCGGCTGCCGGCAGTCTTCTATTTCTGTAGAAAAATAACCATCGCAGCCTCCCTGACACCTGTAGCCTCTCTCCTCTGTATCCCTCGGATCTCCACTTGTTATTTTTCTCCCACCACTTGTTGCTGTGCTCCTGACCCCAGGAGGAACTTCAGCTTCCGTTAACCTAAGGGCCACTCCTCCAGGACCAAAGTAGATCGAAGGTAGACACACACCTCTCTTACTCCTGACACACAGAACCCCAGTCTCATTTCCAGCTCTGCAGCAGCAAAGCTGCTGGGATTTCTCTTTAATCGGTGATCCTGTTTTCAAAAATCTCACAAAGACTTTCTCTTCCAAACAAATTTTCTCCGACTTGCTCCATTATCCAAGCATCTCTAACCAGTATGAATTCCTGTGTACACATTAGCTGAACAAGCCAGAGAAACAGGCAAGACAAAGAAATCTCACTCTCTGAAAATCAGAAGGAAAACAAAAGTCAAAGAACAAAACACCCATGCAACAAACACAAATCAGCACCTTGATGTATAATCATCCCCCAAAACAGATGCCCAGATGCCAGCATAAAAACATAATAAATACCAGTAAGAACAGTAAGTCTCCAGTAGAGACCAGCTCTGTCTACCACAGCAGGTCTTGAGTATTTTACAATAGTTGAATCACAGGTAAAAAGCCTTAAAACTTTCTAGATAAAGATACTGTAAGTACTTGAGGAGGAAATAAATGAATATAGTAAAGAAGTTCAGAAAAACAAAACAAAAAGAGAAATGAATAATTCTCTCAAATAATTCAAGAAAACACAAACAAAACCATTGAAGGAAACCAATAAAATTGTTCAAGACACGAACATAGGAATAGAGTCAAAATGAGGGAAATCTGGAAATGAAAACCCTAGGAACTGAAATAGGAGCTACCCGTGGCAAACTTGTTCAAAAGAACACAAGAGTAAGTGAAGAGAATCTCTGAAATTGAAGATAAAGTAGAAGAACTAGATACACTGCTCAAAGTAAATGTTAAATCAAAATCAAAACCAATCAAAAGCAACAGCAAAAATCCAACTTCTGACACAAAGCCTTCAGGAAATCTGAGCCTCAATGAAAAGACCAAACCAAAGAATAATAAGTATACAGAAAAAAAATAGAAGAAACCCAGCTCAAAGGACTAGAAAATGTCTTCAATAAAATCATAGAAAAATTTTGTTAATGTAAATATGAGATGCCTGTAAAGGTTCAAGAAGCATATATAACACCAAACGGATTGGACCAGAAAAGAAAGTTCCCTTGCTACATAATAATGAAAACACTAATCATACAGAACAAAGAAAGAATATTAAAAGCTGAATAGAAAAAAAAAGACAAAGTAAAAATTAAGGCAGATCTACTTGAATTACACATGACTATTCAATGGAGAATCTAAATGCCATAAACACATGTGCTGCAGATTCTTAGAGGACCACACATGGCAGCCAATGCTGCTATACCCATCAAAATTTTAAATCCACATAAATGGAGAAAATAAGATATTCCAGATATAAACAATATGTTATTACAAATGCAGCCCTATAGGAAGTACTAGAAGAAAATCTCCAACCAAAGGAGGTTAACTATACTCATGAAGACACAGAAATAAATAATGTCACACCTCCAAATCCAAACGAAGGGAAACACTTGTGTGTATACACACACACACACACACACACACACACACACACACGCGTGTGTGTGTGCATACGAATCAACTCTATAACCACCACCACCACTAAGAAAACATAAGAAAACATCAGAGGGCTGAAATCACACACCCACACAAACAGTATGAAGAATCAGTGAAAAAAAGGTGGTTCTTTGAAAAAAAATTAACAAGATAGGCAAAGCCTATTCAAACTTAACTAGAAGATTGAGAGACAATATCCAAATTAACAAAATCAGATATAAAAAGCGATCCATGAAAACAGATGCTGAGGGAAACCAGATAGCCATAAGTCATAATTTAAAATTTTATAATCTACCAAATTAGGAAGTCTTAAATAATCAAATGATTTTCTCCATAGGCAATCTTCAAAAGGTCTCAGTTCGGCCTGTTATTGCTTGGCTATAGCTTGTATCTCTGCTCTATCATTTTCCGTGAACATCTTGTAGGTAGGACACATTTTGTGTGGAAGGTTTTGGAGGTGGGTGGGTGCCACTTCTTGAAGTCAGGCATAGCAGATGAATATTTCTTTCTTACAAACTGAATCAAGGAACACATCAAAAACTTTCAATGATACCCATGTAGGCTTCATCCTAGAGATATAGCAATTGATGAAAATATAAAATGCAGTAATTGTTATCTATCATATAAACAAACTAAAAAGGAAAAAAAAAAAAACGAATGATCATCTCATTAGATGCAGAAGTGACCTTTGAAAATATCTAGTGTTTCTTTATGATAAAAGGCCTTGGGAGATTAAGAAATGTATCTAGACAGGAGGGGACATAAGGGAGGAATTAGGAGGAGTAGAGGGTGGGAGAAGTATAATCGGGACATATTCTATGAGAAAAGAATCTTTTTTCAATAAAGGTTAAACATAAAAAACAAACGAAAACAAGAAAGTTGAGATGGAAGTGGGAGGGATCTATTGGACTGGTTAAGCAGTGGGTAGGTAATTTAGACTCAACAAATCTGTAACCATTAGAGTCCACAACATATAAAAGTTTATACAATGATAAATACCAAAATTTAAGCATAATTCTAATAAGTTCTACAGGTGAAAATAAGATATATTAATGTATCTCAGTGCAAATGAATATTAGAGTTTATATAAAAATAAAAGAGACATTTTATAATTCTGTTTTGGAAAGATAAAAAATCTTGCTATTAATTAGTTTATGAAGATGTAGTATATAATATTAGGTAAATTAATGTTATTTTCCTATAATAAAACATAATGGTTGGAATATTTTAAACTCAACTAGTTCTTGTTGCTACTGTCCCTATTAACATCTTTTTTCTAACATGTAATTTTTCATTTACTCTGGTACCGAGAGTCTAGTGTGACATAAAATTATAAGAGCCCCTGAATTTATGAACGTAGATTTGAATTTATGAAGAAAGCTGTGATTCCATGAATCAGTGGTTTCAAATCCTGACATTATGGTCTACCTTCAGAATATGAATCTAAGTGTGGTATTTTGTTAATTGAGCTTTTTTCTTTGACCATGAATATGAAACACTTAATATACTGCTGTAGGCTTTATTATCCAAAGCATAGTAGAGTACTAAATACTGATATAATAATATTCTTACATTGGATAAATACCCATGAATCTAAACAAATAATTTATAAGTTTAGTCAGCTAATGACATTCAATGATTTTCTAAGCAAATCATTTTGTGGAGAAAATAAGTTGTTTTTTACATCAAAGAGAATGTGTGTTTAGTTTTTATAAATAATTTTAAAAACCTTATTTTTGCATTGTCTTTGTTTCAAATTCAAATTTGGTCTTTCCCTGGAAAGAATTGAGAAGTTTTTACTTTTATTAGTCTTTGTAAAGTTTTACACACTCTTGGACTAATTCATTTCTTCATTATTCTGTAATTTGTAATGATTGATTACAGATATGCAAGATTTGAAAGATTACATAAAATCTATTTTTCCTCACCTTTTTTATTTTAAAATTTTTATTTTTGAAAACTGTATATATGAGTATTGTATTTGCATAATTTCCACACCTTCATTAATGCTCATCAAGTCCTGGTTGTTTCCCCCAGGGGTCACTGTTCCTCTGGGACTATTTTCTATCATGTCTATTTTATTTTATTTTATTTTATTTTATTTTATTTTATTTTATTTTATTTTGACTAGATAGGTTTTTTTAATCTTTTTATTAAATATTTTCTTTATTTACATTTCAAATGTTATCCCCTGCGGAGGTTCCCCTCCAAAAACCCCCATCCCTTTCCCCATCCCCTTCTCACCAACCCACCTACTCCCTCTTCCTGGCCCCTGCAGTCCCCTATACTGGAGCATAGAACATTCACAGGACGAAGGATCTTGCCTCTCATTAATGACTGACTAGGCCATCCACTGCTGCATATGCAGCTAGAGCCATGAATCCCACCATGTATTTTCTTTGGTTGGTGGTTTAGTCCCAGGGAGCTCTGGAGATAATGTTTAGTTCATATTGTTGTTCCTCCTAGTGGGGCTGCAAACCCCTTCAGATCTTTAGGTACTTTCTCTAGCTCCAATGGATGGCTGTGAGCATCCACTTCCACTTGTCAGGCACTGGCAGAGCCTCTCAGGAGACAGCTATATCAGGCTCCTGTCAGCAAGCTCTTGCTGGCATCCACAATAGTGTCTGGTTTTGATGGTTGTTTATGGGATGGATCCCCAGGTGGGGCAGTCTCTGGATGGTCATTCCTCCAGTCTCTGCTTCACACTTTGTCTCTGTACCTCCTTCCATGGGTATTTTGTTCCCCCTTCTAAGTAGGATCGAAGTATCCATACTTTGGTCTTCCTTCTTCTTGGGTTTCATGTGCTTTGCGAATTGTGTCTTGGGTATTCTGAGCTTCTGGGCTACTATCCAAGTCTCTTTAATTCAATTCTTGACCGATACTCCGTCTTCTAATGGTCAGGGATTCATTACCTCTCCACTCTATCTGCCCTACATACTCACCACCAAAGTCAGCTCCACTCGGCTGCATGGGCAAGGCACACGGCCTGCTATTGTGATTACTACCCCGAGTGAGGATGGGGCAACCTCCATAATGTCACATCCATTGAGGAAATTTCACATGATCCCTGGCTTCTTCCCAACCAGGGACATCCATATCCTCTAGAGATAATATTAGCCTAGGATATCAACACCAACCCCTGCTTCTTAGTAGCCACAGATTTATGCATGGTCTTCTGAGGCAACTCCAGCTCAGATCTCACCACGGCCTCAGGTGGCTATACTCCCCATTCACAACTGGCAACTCCTCTCAACCCTTGAGTCTCTCAGTGTACTTTTCTTCATAATGCTCAAGCTGCTCCACGTCTCTTTCTTTCCCATCTGACCACCACATACTTGCACATTGTGATGTTCCTGCTGCAGTATGGCCAAGCAGCTGGAGAGCTCCTGGGTGCTATCTTCCATCCTTGCTAAATACAGTGGAGGCACGTAGCTGTCTATGGCCAGGCTGTGCTGTGCGCTGGAGGTCTATAGGTGCCATCACTCTCTGCAGGTCTCTGTCTGTCTTCCTCCTCCAAAGCTGGATTGCCTGAATTTGACTTGATTTGATTTGATTTGATTTTGATTTTGATTTATATGTATCCTAGGCATAAGACAGCTTTGGCTATGAAGCCACGCATCAAGCTAGGATGAATAAAAGGACTGCAGTCTGCTAGGCCCCCCAACTGACATAAGAAGAACACCACAAATAAGTAAGGTGTTACTTTGCCAATTGTCAAGGAGAAATGTATCAATGTATAATTATCTGTCAATCATCTAGCCAAATTTAGATATTAGTAATATTGAATTTTGGCTTCTTCATATTTAATTTTCTTTATATGTTTCATGTTTCTTTTCTTATACATACAGAAATTTCTCTTATTCTGTTTATAATTTCCCTTCCTGAAATACTCCAACTCCTTTTAATTGCATAATTGTATGCTTTTAAATTTTCCATAGTAAACCTTTTGTTGAAAATAGTATATATATATATATATATATATATATATATATATATATATGTGTGTGTGTGTGTGTGTGTGTATGTATATATATATATATATATCACATATATATGTGTGCGTATATAGATAGATAGATATATTTGTCTTCAAATAAATCTTTTAAATGTGTTATCTGTTTTCATCCAATAATTTTAAGTACTAAATTTGTAAATGTCCAAAGTAAACTAATACTCATTTTACTTTTATATTTGAATTTCAAATTACACTGTGGACCCTAATAAATCTTTGAACTTTGAAGTCATTTCATAATAATTAAAATTATTACCAACTTTTTGTAAATGTTCAGTAGAAGCTTGAATAAAACATTGTCCTATTGTTTGCCAGATGCATTTCCAATGCAGATCATTACTGAAAGATATTGAAATGCGATGGTGACAGCAGAACCACCTGGTTCTATCAGAAGTGGCCCCCGAGGTAACAGGTGATCACATTAAAAAACCAACAAACAAAACAATAAACAAATAAATCAGCAAACCATAGAGATCTAGGATTGCTCGAAGTGTACTTTATATAGCAGATGCCAGTGAGAGTAATACAGTCTGGCTGGCAGTAATACCATCACAATCTCAAGATTATCAATCAGAGAGAAGATAGAGGTGAATTTTATCCTAGTAGAAAGTATTGAATTGATTTTAAGCTCATGTCAAGGAGATAGATACATTACCTTCATCAGCATCCTATTTTAAAGACCACCTACGTCTAGTCATAGTAAGGCTTTCTTTGGCAGGAGCTGGGAAAGCAGGTACAGAGGTGCACAGGCAGACAGTTTGTGAAGAGAGTCTCAGTGTGAAGTCTACAGGATCGTCCCTTCGAGATCAGGGAACCATGGGGAGGAAAGAGTCAGAGGGAATGGAAGACACCAGGAGAACATGGCCCCCAGAATCAACTCTGCAAGGCTCATGTAGATTCACAGGGTCTGAGTGGCAAGCACTGGGCCTATATACTTCTGCATGAGGTCTTCTGCGTATAAGCTATGGCTTTAAGCTTAGCGTTTTTGTGAGACTCCTAAGTGTGGGAGCAGGTGTACCTCAGACTCTTTTGTCTATTTTCAAGACTCTTTCCCTCTTACTGGGTTGCTTTGTCCAAACTCGAGGTATTTGCCTTGTTTGTTGTTATCTTCTTTTGTCTTCTTTGGCTGTCATTTCTTGTAAGCCTGCTCTTCTAGAAGGATAAATGGAAGTGAAGTTGATTTGCAGAAGAGGGGAAGTGGCAGGAGCAAGGAGGAGTGTGGGAGGGGAAACTGGTTGTGATGTAAGGTTGAGAAAATAATGTTTTTTTTTTCTTTTTTTCTTGAAATTTTTATTAGTTAATTAATTTTTTACATTCCATATTTTATCTATACCCCTCATCCACTCTCCAACTGTTCCTCATCCCATATCTCCTCCCCACTCCCCTGTCTCCATGTGGATGTCCCCACCGACCCACTCCACACGATTTCTAAACTCCTTGGGGCCTGCAGTCTCTTGAGGGTTAGGTGCATCATCTCTGAGTGAACACAGACACAGAAGTTCTCTATTGCATGTGTGTTGTGGGCCTCATATCAGCTGGCGTGTGCTAACTGTTTGGTGGTCCAGTGTTTGAGAGATCTTTGGGGTCCTGATTAATTGAGACTGCAGGTCCTCCTGTAAGATCGCCCTTCTCCTCAGCTTCTTTCAGCCTTCCCTAATTCAACAACAGGGGTCAGCTGCTTCTCTCCATTGGTTGGGTGCAAATATCTGCACATAACTCTTTCAGCTGCTTGCTGCATATTCCAGAGTGCTGCCATGATAGGTTCCTTTTTGTGAGCACTCCATAGCTTCAGTAGTAGTGTCAGGCCTTTGGACCTCCCCTTGAGCTGGATCCCACTCTAAGTCTGTTGCTGAACCTCCTTTTCCTCAGGCTAGTCTCCATTTCCATCCTAGTAATTTTTTTCAGAGAGGAACAATTATGGATTAGAGTTGTGACCGTGGGATGGCAACCCTATCCTGAGTTCCGCAGGCAAATGGATGAAACTAGAAAATATCATCCTAGGTGAGGTAACTCAGAACTAAAAAGACACGCATGGTATGCACTCACTAATAAGTGGATATTAGCCCCCCCCCCCCAAAAAAAAAGTACAGAATACCCAAGATGCAGTCCACAGAGCTCAAAAAGGTAAACAAGCTGAAATGCCTAAGTGAGGATGCCTCAGTCCCACTTGGGAGAGAGAAGAAAGCAATCACAAGTGGGGAGGGAGGAAGGGACCCAGGAGGAAAAGTGGGAATGTGGAAGGGGCCAGGAGGGGAACCAAATCTGGTATTAGGTGAGGGAAAATATCTGAAACCCTGAGGGCTAGCAGAATGAATAGAAACAGGGAAGCTAGGGAGGTAGGAGGTTGGGGGGACCCTCAAGAGCTCACTAGATACCTGGGAGGTGAGAGATTCTCAGGACTCAAAGGGAGGAACCTAAGATGAAATGCCAGACAGTATGGAGATGGAACTTATAGAGCCTACCTCCAACAGGAAGAATCATTTTTCAACTGACCAAAAAAGGAATAAAAAGACCTATGAAATGAATTTTAGAACCATTATGTATTATATAAATATAATTATTTAGTCTACATTTTACATAAATAATGAAAACAATGAAGTAGAAATGTTAATAATTATCATTTCTCTATCTTCCAAAAGGCCTACAGTGTGCATATTTACTTGCATATTTACTTACAAAATACCCCATTTTGATTCATTTGTCCAGATATATTTCAAAAATATTTTTTGTCATTCACCATGTGGGATTTGAATATTTATGTATAAGACATAGAAACTTACTTAATTTAATTAAAAAATGTACATTTTGACTTGACTAGTTTTTGTAGTTCAGAAAGATTTTTTTGTATATTTCATTTTATGTTGATTCAAAATAATATTTGATTTATGTTTACCATGGAGTTTTCTCTAAATTCAACTTTTCTGTGTATATAGATATAGAAATTTGAAGGTGCTTACTTCTGTGTCAGGATCTTCCTTTTCTTTGTCAAAATAAATGGTGCCTTGAAAATATTATTTTGTTGTTTGGTTAGTTGCTGTTTGTCTTTTGTTTTTGTGATGTGGATTGCTTATTTCTGTGTTTGGTTTTGCTTTTTATGAAACTTAGAGAACTTGTTTAGAGATTTGTGTTTCTTTTTCCTAGACAACTAATAATATCTAGGGTAACTTCTGCCTGGTATTATCTTCACTCTTGATTGAGGTTTCCAGTATACCCAAACACTAAGCCCATATTTTCTTGTGATAGAGAAACAACAGTGGTTGGAAGAGATGTGGTTGCTGACTCAGTTCTCTGCCACCACTGTGAACATACATTTTAAGGGTGTAGTTCCATGGAGGCTCACAAGGACCAACTCTGCAAACCCTGGTTTTAACCTCACAGCTTTAGATGAGTCTCAGAGGCTAAGAGCTGGTGATTACAAGGAATACTTTGTGATGCTCTACATTGTTTTGCTGCACAATATTTTTCATGCAAATCAGTTTATAGAATTTTCTCAGAAACCTGGCTTCCCATTTCAACAGTATTCTTCTTTTCAATTTCAGAATTTGTTTGGGGGTTTCAGTTACTATTCGTAAAATGCAATATAATTTGATGTAAAATGATTATAGGACTAGTGGTATTTCTTGGATACTGATACCAGTACCTAAAGTTCTTCTTCACATAGTTCCTTCTATTGCTTTATAAAGCATGTTGTTTTAAAAGCACTCATGTGGAAACAACTGATAATTTCATATAATACCAGTTCATGACTTCAATGCCTTCTTTTATTTATCGCCAAAATAAAGCAGATCCCATAAAAGGTGTGATTTATAGGAGGACAAGAAATATTGAGTTGCCTTAATAAATGCCGACAGAGAAATTCTGCCTAAATGAGTTATTTATTTTCAATTTGAAATAGACTGTTTATTTTTATTCAAAAGCATATGTACATATTTACATTAACACTAGATTTGTTGATCAAGTCCTTCGTTATATCTAATTTAATAATCACTTTCCGTTACACATGATAAACGGCTGTAGAGAACTCGAGTAAGTTACTTAATTTGAATGAATAAGTCAATATATCATGTAATGTCTGCCACCTTTACACTTTTGTTTGTTGAAAGAATTAAAATGTCCAATTTTACCTGAAAAATTTTGCAGTATGTGTCAGATAAAATTTGATTGCTAGCTTATAGCTTATAATATGTTTAAAAAAACAGAGACCTTAAAAATCATAAATAGTACTTAAAACAACATTCGTGAAAATGAAAAACACATATATGTGTGTGTGTGTGTGTGTGTGTGTGGTCTGTGTATAGGCAAATGTATATTCCTGTTGATAAAATTTGTCAATGTTTATTTTTGTTTCACATGAGGTTTTAACCAAACAAATTAACGCTGAATATGATTTCTGCAAAGTGAAAATTAAGCTCTCTCCAGGGAGTCCCCTTATCCTTCATATAAATTTTCAGCTCTTCAAACAGGAAGTTAACCTCAGAAGCAGCTCTACCACCTGTGGGCGCTTGTGGTTAATACTTCTAGAAGCTCTGTGAAGACCAACTGAGCAGCATATTCATTACTGTAAGCCTCTATTTTCTAAAGCATTGTTGCGGTACATCTTTGTCATTGCCTGTTACATGTTTACTCAACTACCCTACTGACATGGTTTCTGCTCTCTGAGACTAAACAGAGGAATAGTTTCACAGTTACACTGGCCTCTTGCTTTTGGTTTGGGTTTGATTTGTTGAGAGAAATATTAAGAACAGTAAATAAGTTGATAACAGTAAATAAGTTGATAACAGTAAATAAGTTGATAAACAGTAAATAAGTTGATAAACAGTAAATAAGTTGATATCCCTGGTGGTGTCCACCAGAGGTCACTGTTCCCCTTGCAGCTGTTTTCTTTCAAGGCTCTTTAATTAAATTCTTGTTTGATACTCCTCCTTAGAAGGCTCAGGAATTCCTTAACTCTGCACTTATAACACTCTTGGCATTGCCTTTTTATGTTTTTATTATATTAATTTGAGCCATATATCTGTTGTCTGTTTCTACTTAGTAATTGCTATAATGTGGGCAAAAGAGATTTACAGCTAAAAGTTACCAGTTTTCAAAGCCCCACAGTTCTTGACAAAAGTTATTTAGTACTCCTATAAGAATCAAACACCTACTTTCAAGGGCCTTAAAAAGTTCAAGGTTATTCTTACCAACATTTGCTATTCAACTATTAGCCATATATGATATGATATTATACGTTCAGGTCAAACTAATCTTTGAATCTTCTGTGTTTTTTAACCCCTTTGATGACATACCTTAATTCTTCTGAGCTATAAGTATTATATTTTAAAATAAAATGTTGGATTAATGATTACAGAGATAGACCTCACTATGTATCATAAACTGCATCTCACTTAAGAACATGGTTTTAGGGATGCGCAGAAAAGATATATTTTGGTACATTCTATAAATATGTATATGGCTATAAGTATGCACATAATTATCTTCTCTTTCCCTCTTTCACCATTTTACTCTCTCTATGCCAGACCATCACTTGAGTTTCTTTGTTTCTTATTTGAATATGGATTGTGTTTTCACAAACATTGTCTACATTGTTTTCATTATGCCACTTTAACAAGGTTTAGCAAGCCACAGTCCTTTCAATGGTCTTTAAAGAACTCTGCTTAGAACAGTGCTCAAGTTGATCCATTGTTTTTTTTTTTTTTACTCTCTGATAGGAAAATCCACACACAAGTAAATAATGTTTTGAGACTGTATGATCCAGGAGTTGGTAAAAGTTACAGGTACTAATTAGTTACAAATTCTAGGATAAATTTACTTTTAGGTAGCAGAGTCTTTAAAGACTCTTGGAATTAGAATCTCTTGGAGACTCAGAGATGGTAATATCTAGGTCACCTGCTATCAGGGTTGTAGCTACAGCTTTTACATTATTTTTCTGTTTTCTTTTCTTTTCTTTTTTTTAGGTTATCCTGTCTGCCCAGGAAACCACCAACCAAAAAAAAAAAAAAAAAAAAAAAAAAAAAAAAACAGATGGTGGGATTCATGGCTCTAGGAGAGGCTCTTGGTCCTGTGAAAGTTATATGTCTCAAATTGCGGAATGCCAGGACCAGGAAGAGGGAGTGGGTGGGTTGGTGAGCAGGGGGAGGAGGAAGGTGATGGGGGCATTTTAGAGGGGAAATTAGGAAAGGGGATAATATTTAAAATGTAAATAAAGAAAATATCCAATAAAAAAGGAAAAAAAAAAAAAGAAGAAGAGTAACTTCACAACTCTTCAATGGCCAAGTATGCTAGGCTATGATACCAATAGCTGGTTTCTCTGTAGCGTGCTTTCCTCTAAAGTAGTTTCAGTGTTCTTTATTAACTCCATTTTATTTTAGTACAGGTATGAGCTCCTGAGTTCAAATCTGTCTATCCTTCTTTTGCCCAAGGAACCCTTTACATTTCTCAATATTATGTAGAAAAGATTAAGGATTTTCTGAGGCATAAGAAGAAAGAAACTCTATTACTTTCATTAAGTCTAATTGTAATTTTTTCACACCCGTTAAATGTGTGATGGGCCAAAAATAATGTTATTATTTTCTGCATCAGCAATCCAGATGCTTCTTTTTTCCTGCTAGAAGATTTTAAAAAGCTTAAAATTGTCCACTCCCATACTTAAAACGTAAAAAACCATACGAGCTGAAAATTGACTTTCCTGAACTGATCACAGAGTTGAGAATGTCAGGAAAGTCGACAATCTGCCTAGGATTCCAGAAGCAGATGGATGGATGGATAAGGCACATGTCCTGCACATAAGGAATGTTATTCACCAAAAGAAAAGCAAGATTAGGTTGATTTAGAGAATGTAAATTAACTAGAGATCACCACATTAGGGGAAATATGTCAGGCTCAGAAAAGAGACAATACTGAATTTTTAATATGAGGAATTATAGAGGGGAAAAGGGAATTTAGACAGGAATATAGACCCAGGACTACTTGGGGAAACAATGTTACCAGCAAAAAGCAGAAAGGGGGCAAGGAAGCTAATGGGTTGTGTGAAAAAGGTAAAAATATATTGGAGTACATTTGTGAAAGACTTGCTCTGAAACTCATAATTTTGTGAAACAGATAATGCTAAAAAAATGAAAATGAAGATTCTTTCAATCAATATACAGGTAAAACCACCACTATTTATGCTTCTATGAAAAAAGTGAAAGTAAAATATATGTATAACTATATTTTGAAATTCATTCTCACTACACACACAGAGAGAGCCAATACTCAATAAGGAATAGAGTAAAACGTGATGCCTCTAAGAAAAACTCTTTTTGCTGATTCTAAATGAAGTATTACAAAGTGAAGAAAATATTCATCGTAATAATGTGTCATATAAACCATAGGAGAAATGAAA
The DNA here is from genome assembly GCF_900095145.1 of Mus pahari. Taxonomy (NCBI): domain Eukaryota; kingdom Metazoa; phylum Chordata; class Mammalia; order Rodentia; family Muridae; genus Mus; species Mus pahari. The sequence goes on from NC_034609.1 coordinate 25,093,327, forward strand.
AACATAAGGGCATGGATGGGAGGAATGAGCTATTATCTTGCATATATGCTATATGCTGCATAAATCCATGAAGCACTATTGAAAGCAACCTAGAGTGTTAAACTGTGTATTGGCAATTCACAGTAGTGATTAAACACATTTTTAAATTAAGTATAATAGGTGTCCAAAGGAAATAAATAAGTAGAATTACATGAAAATTACTTCTAAACACAGAGGATGAAAAGTTAAGTTAAAGAAGAAAATACCGAGTAACTAGAATAAGTAGGAAACATCATATTTGTTGATGCTACCCTAACTTCATCCTAATCACTTCAAATGTGAAAGCCAAGGACCAGATCCTTGTTTTATCACCTTTGTTCCTGTAATTCACTGGATTCGTGTTGTAACTTTGAGTGCTTTTTGTTTTCATTTTCTTTTTCCAAATTCCTATTCGGTCAACATTAGTCTTCCCATGCATTTCTTTAACCTTTTATTAAATTGCTATATTTACTTATACATACAATTTTCTGCAATGTGCCTCTATGTTTAGTTATAGATTTTTCAGGCCATGAGTATTTAATGTTGATTAACACACATACATTAATATTCCTAAGACTTTCTTTGACCTGTATTTTGTTATGTTGTTTGGTCCAGTCTTCATATACTTATGAATATTTTAGATAAATGGTGTTCTTAGTGTTTACTACATTGTCTTGAGCAAATAAAAATATAATTTTTTAAGTGAAGGATATTAAAGCATGATTTGGGATTTAGTATGTGCTGTGTGTTGGTGGAAGTTTTGTGAAAACATGAATGTACTGTGTATGTGCTGCTTGGGGCTGGAGAATTCCGTAACTGTCAATTAGATTAATGACAGAGCTGGTGGGCTCAACTACACCCAGAAGACTTCCAGCTTGATTTTCAATTACTACCAGGGGGATACTAAAATCTTCTACAGTAATACTCATTTCTCCATTATTTTTCTATTTATATCTTCTTTGCTACAAAATGATTTGTTGCTCCATTTTCTGTTGCACTATATCTTATATCTTCTTGGAGACTAAACCACTTTATCATTATCTAAGTCTTCGTTACCTGAACTTGGATGTCATAAATTAATAAAGCAATTCTAGATTTCCTATTGGTTGTGATTTATGTTCACATTCCAAAAGTTTTATTATATGTCATTACTTGACTTTATATTAATTTTTAGACAAATAATTTATCATTATGATTTTATCTACTGAACAAAAAATCCATTTGCTTATATCAATCTCACTCTTTTAATTGATATATTTAAGAATACCAATAAAAGAATGAAAACTCAAATCTTCTTAATCATATCTTAATCATAATAAAGAGAGAGAGAGAGAGAGAGAGAGAGAAAGGAATTAGCTACGATCTTATGTAAATTTTGCCCCAAGATTTGATAAGTAACAAGAGATAGATTAATTACTTGAAATATAAAAATTAGTGTGAAAGGAAAATGTGATTTAGTATGTCAAAGTCTGTACGATAATTGGATTTTTAATTGTTAAGTTTTTGAAAACAATGCATGCACAAAGTAAGCGCTAATATCCTTCATGTATATACATGTTTGGAAAAATGCAAAGAAAGTATCTCCCATTTCATTTCATGATGTTAGTATAGTTAAGATATAAAGAACAGATCATCCAAAACAGATATATTTTTAAAATTCCTAAACATTACAAAGCACACTATAAGTGATTAAGTATTATTTCATGTTATAAAGAAATGGAAGACTGTTTCAGTATTCAATATATATTAATTAATCCACCTTATAAATAGGGTAGAAAACCATGGGTGCAAGAATAGATATTTGATATAACACAACAATTATACCTGAGGATAAAATTTACCAGTAACATATGTATGAAAATAACTTCTTAAAATTATATTAAATATCTAAAGAGCTGCTTAATATCTTTTATAACAATATTAAAAACCTGATTATTTTACCCCTAAGATGGCAAAATAAGCAACAATATTTTGTATCTACATTTACTAATATCACACTGATCCATAAATAAAACAAGAAGCTGTAAAAAGGAAATAGTGGCATCCTAGAAAAAAAAAAAAAGAAATCAAATTACAATATCTCAAAAATACTTGACTGTCTATCTTAAAAAAAATCAGAGCATCAATAAGTGCTCAAGTCCAGGCCCTGTAATGTTTGCACAGCAGTTATATACTTTCTTGTCTCAAAATGAACTTAGGGACAATGCTTATTTATATCACTGTGGGCAATACACAAAAATGAAATTATTAAGTAATAACATGACAAAATATGTGTGACGTTGAGTTGTGTAAAACTACTATATTTTGATAGAAATTGAATTAGCTGTATCTCATTTTTATACATTTTAATATGGTATTTTATACATGCAAACGCTTTTCAACGGGTAGATAAAGCAGGATCTTAGGAAAAATTAGGAAATCGCTTTGTAATTTGTAACAAATTAAAACTATTTAAGTGACTTAGTCAACAAACTGCTTGCCACATAATCCTGAGGATCCAAGTTCAATATAAAGCACCTATATACAAAGGGAGGTGTGGCAGCAAGCACCTGTCATCCCAGGCTTTAGGTGTTAGGAAGAAGTGGATATCCTGGGCCTGATAAACAACTGGCGCATCCAAATCTGCGAATTCTGGGTTCACTGAGGTCCTTTATCACAAAAAGCAAGGTAGAGAGTAATAGAGGAAGACATGTGAAGCTGACTTCTAGCCTTTGTACGTGTACCTCTGTAAAATTCCCCACACCCATGTGCACATGGACAACCACCTACTCATTAACGTCCACTCAACGAAGCTTACAAAAAGAAAATTTGTTAAGTAATGGGTTCTTTCATACATATTCTTGTACCTGGTTCAAAAATATATGACGAAGGTCATGTTCAAAGATATTAACAACACACTCATTCCACTTCTTTTTTCTTTTTTTCTTTTCTTGGTTATTTATTTACATTTCAAATGTTATCCCCCTTCCCAGTTTCCTATCCACCAGCACCCATCCTCTCCTCCCTTCCCCTGTCTCAATGAAGATGCTCCCCCACTACCCCACTCCTCCCTCCTGGGTCATCAAGCCTCCACGGGACCAAGGGGATCCCCTCCTAGTGATGCCAGATAAGGTGATTCTCTGTTACATATGCAGCTAGAACCATGGGTACTTGCTGTGTACTCTTTGATTGGTGATTTAGTCCGTGGGAGCTTTGGGTGGGTGGGGTCTGGATGGTTGATATTGCTGCTCTTCTTATGTGGAATCATTCTGCATGTTGTAAATAACCACTGTATATGTATTTATGTTAAATATTTCATAGTAGATATGAAACACTGAGTTAGAACTTAAGAAACAAAGCCATTCATGGAGAATTTCCAAAACGAAATTCACTGCTGTCAGAAAGTCTTTTATTATTTGTACATAGGATGTGGAAAGCTTCCTAGATCCATAGCTACAACAAATGTTTTTGTTGCCATTTAGTCATTTTTCCGTAGTGGTGACAAGACTTCACTGTTTAGATTTTCCATTATGAATGTTCTGGGAGAGGATTGACTTCAATTGATAGGAAATAAAGTTACTTTGAAAACAATCCCGTTACCCAAATCACAATTTAAAGAATTGTAATGAAAAATGCCCTCAATATATCTTCCTATCAAAATGAAAAGCATGTTCATCCTGAACAAAATTTACAGATTTTTGTGAGTTTGGACCAAAACAATACAGAACATTTAAGAAAGACCGTCCCATCTAATGGAAATGTAAAATTAAAATAGGAAATATATATGCATATATATTTTAATTAAATAAGTAGATTTGTATCGATATATCATTAATTTGATTGAAGATTTGAGTAAAGTCTCAAACAAATGGTAAGATAAGGAATGTGAGAAGGAAAGGCGATTGTTAATATATTATATGGCACTCATAATAATACATTTATCAACCATCAATGGAAAGAGAGGCTCTTTGCATTGTGAAGATCATATGCCCCAGTGCAGGGGAATGCCAGGGCCAGGAAGTGGGAGTGAGTGGGCTGGGGAGCAGGGCTTGGGATGGGTATAGGGGGCTTTGGGGATAGAATTTGAAATGCAAATGGAGAAAATATCTAATAAAAGGCCTTGAAAAGAGACTGGCAATAATAAAGTATTAAATTAAATTAAAAATAGAAGATATCTTTATTATAAATGTAATTGAAACAGTTCATGAAGATTTTAGAAAAGAAGATTGAAGTGAAATAATTGTCAAAAAACAGAAGAAATAAAGAAAAGCATGTTAATTTAAATAATTAAGAAAATGTATTAGATACATTTATGTTACATCCATATTTCCTGGAAAATCCTTTGTAATAATGGGACAAAAGCAAACAATAAAGACTTATAATGTGATTTCATTAAATTTATTTTTTCTAAAATACTATCAAAGATGGAATAAATGAAAACAAAGTAGGCATTTAAAAAATACTAAGTGAGCTAATGAACACATGTAACTCCCTCCGTGTTAGCACACTGGTAAACATTAAATGAAATAAACCCAAGCTTGTCAGTACATATTCTTCCTGTTTAGTTATTCAGTTCAATAGCTCCCACTCTTCCATTCAATGTAAAAGGAAGTGAAAGAGATTATTTTTTGTATTTGTTGTGTTAGCCAAATGTGTAAAAGCTAAATAAAATAATAAATAAATAAATAGATAAATAAATAAATAAAGCTTACATACTGAACATCAATGTAACAGCAAAAGATAAATGGAATATAAGTAGCAGGGCTTCTAACTAATATGTGTACTGGGTAGCTTCACTCATGCTAGAATCATTTTGAAAGAGAAAACTTCAGTTAAGACAAAGCTACCACCAGATTGGCCTACCCACAAGCCTGTGGTGCAATTTCTTGACTGATGATTAATCTGGAAGAATCCAGTTCAATATGGGCAGTGATGTTTCTGGGTGCTGTAAGAAAGCAAGCTAAGTGAGCCGGAGACATGAACCACTAAACAACATTTTTCCAAGGCCTCTCCTCCAGCTCCTCCCTCCAGGTTCCTCCTCTGTACAAGTTGTTGGCCTTACTTCTGTGGGGGATGAAGTACAAGCTATAGGAGGAAGTAAACCATTTGCTCTTCACGATGCTCTTGGTCAGGGTGTTTACCATTGTAATGGAAACTCTAACCACACACACACAAACACACACACACACACACACACACACACATACACACACACACATACACACACACACACAAAGCAGTATCTGAAAATCTTTTTGTCTAAAGCATCAAAAATTCATTGAAAATAAGAAGTAACAATATAGATAAGCATTTTTAAAAATTTACTAAGTTAACTTGCAATATTCCCGACAATTCAAAGAGCAAGTAATCAAAAAGTCTGAGTTAGCATCTTATTAAAAACTAGTTTTAGGAACTGCATATATATATATATATATATGTGTGTGTGTGTGCAGTTATATATATATTATATATATGAGCATATATACATTCTAATATATAATAGAATAATAATATATTAGAATATATATATGTATATATATATGAAAACTATGAACACAAGAATATAATCCCAATAGTCATTTACATATTGTCTCCACATTACATGATTAATGAAAGCACACGCTCTTGGCTACAGACAGATTCAGGGTTTGGACTCAATTTGGACAGAGCCAAATATACTCACTGTGATTTTTTAGTGATCAGTCAATGACTTTCTAAACTCCATCATCTAGCAAAATCAGTGACTAGTCTCTTACACCAAAGCATTTGTGATGGTATCATATCATCTACGAAAGAGTCATTCCAGAATCTAGAATACTGGATGGATATCATAAATATCTGTTGAGAACAACTTCTTATCTGAGAGACACATTTATTCACTTTATCTGTAATATGTGTAGATTCTTCTCATCACATGAGAACATCTATGAAGGGATAAACATTTTCTTTATATTTTCTAACAGGAAAAACCAAAATAGGTCATCTTAGAGATGCTACATCTAGAGGCTGTAGATATACATTTCATCTTTAGCCCTGTTTTAGAGGATTATGTGAGAAACATTAGTAAGAAGTCAAGAGGCTCATGCATGGACCAGGGATAATATGATGATTATAGGACTCTAAATCAATATGGAGCAATATACAAAGGTAGACAATAAATGTCATATAAGTTTGCAAACAGTTTCCCTGTAATAAAAGTGTCAAGCTATCACTTAAAGCTTTATTTTAATATTGATTTCTTATCATGTAATTGTTTTGCAAAAGAACACTCTTGTAAATAATCTATTTCAACAGAGTTCCAACTATTTAGCCAATAGTCTATTTGACTTTTACACTTCGTTTTGTCAGGTAAATGGATGGCATTATAGTCCTGCTTCATTTCCTTGCCTCAATAGTTAGTCAATGGAAATAAATAATTCAACTAAATTGTCACAGGCTGAAATTCAGGATCTTCGCTCACACTAGACATGAATTTAAGCACTAACTGCATAATTACCTGCTAATTGTTCTGTGGTTACATTTACCTTAAGCTGTCACAACATTAAAAACTATCCTAATTGTAACTCAAAAGATGCCACGTCCTCTTCCATCCTGTTTTCTGTAGCTTGACTGCAATGCAAAATAGAGGACTTTCATTTCTTTGAAACATGATCATTGCATCTGGACACTAAATAATTTTAAACACAGTGATTGTTAATGAAGTGTGCTTATGCACTTTCAGCAGGCCCAAGAGGGAAATTTATCAGAAGACACGAGTAATGTCTTAGCATAAAAACGCTCTTTAAAATTACACATCTAACTATAACATTGTTTTGATCTTCTCCTATGAAACCTAAGTGGCAACTGAAATCTTGTCACAGGAATGGTAATTTGGGTCCCTGACAATCACAACTGATATTACTCTGGCTACTAAAACATTGTCCTTCCTACTGAATCTAGTTTTAGCTTGAGGGAGTGGGAATTTTGCAGGATACCAAAATAGGTGGCTCTTTAAATGTTTTATGTGTCTCTCGGCTGTTCATAATGTAAAGATATTATTAAATGACTTATTTTTGTGGCTAGCTAAAGTGTTTGCCTGATTTCCAACCCTCTGATAAAACACCTGAGGAAAAAAAAACCTCACTTGGGAAAAGTGCTGTTTGAGAGGGCTCAGTTCATTTTCTCTTGGTTTTATGGCATTTGGGTGGTGGTGACCCATCATCATATGGATGGGAAGAATGCTGTGATGGCTGAGGATAGTGGACCAAACCTGTTCTCTATGGCAGCTGGAAAGCAAATAGTATAAGGATAGAGCTCAAAGCAAGTGTTATCACAGAAAAATGTTCTCAATAGCAAAATTACTTCAACTCCAACACACCTGGGAACAGTTCTATCACCTCAAAACAGTGCCATCAAGACTCCATCAACAACATATTCATCCATTGGTTAGGTATCAACACTCAAAGTCTAGTTACCACTCGGTTACTGGATCCACCACTGTAGACTAAATCTTGGACGTGTATGCACTGGCAGGAGAGGAACACTTCATATTTAAACTTTAACAGCATTATTTAATTACAGTTTATATTCAAACCTTAACAGACTATCTAATTTCTGGGCCCTGGCTGACTTTTGTTCCGGTGTCTTATTCAGTTTAGGAGGTGCTTCTTTTCTGCACCATCAAGTAACAGGGATTAGATTGACACAAACACACACACACACACACACACACACACACACACACACACACACA
>NC_034609.1:25101650-25125674 GCF_900095145.1 Mus pahari
ATCATCAGCCACCAAACCCAGATACTAATGCTAAATGAACTTTTATACCTGAACCCTGAATTTCCTTATCAGTTCACCCCTTAGCTGTTGTTTCTCGGGGAGAAACCTGACTTAACTCGTGATTTTGAATGTTCTTAGTTCTCTTAAACAGAAGGTGAGTGGGAGAGTGATCTATTTGGGGACCAGTGTGTTAAAGAAGTAGTGGCAACACCTCATGGAAGTAGCTGCTGATATTAGCAATGAATGTCTGAGACATGTCATTTGGGGACCGTGCGATTGTTCAGTTATCTCTGCTTCTGAGTAGACAGAGTTCCCTGAGAGCGACTTGGTAGTATGTGCACTTTAGTATATTTGGGAGTATAACCGGATACAGATAGAATGTTTCAAATATGTGATGTATTATAAAGATAGATAAAAAACGAGATACTAATCGAACCACATACAGAAACAATGAACTTAAGAAGTGATGAGTTCAAATAAATTTAGCCAATTCCTTTCCTCCTTGTGGAATTCAGTTTTTAACTGTAGTAAGTGGGCATGAGTGATTTATAGGAATGGTTACTTGTAAGGAATAATGAAGTTTACTTGGAATAGAACAATGTACTCAGTGTGCTTACTATAGTACAAAAATTTTGTGCATGTGTGTGTCCATATGTATGCGTATGTAGTGTGTGCATGTGAACATGTGTGTACAAGTGTGTATATATGGTTGTTTGTATGTTTTTTTGTGTTGTACATACTGAAACCAGAAATCATCATTTGTGCACTCCTATTTCTTTTTTGAGACATTATTTTAGAGACACCATCTCTCACTTAATCTGAGATTCTCTGACTTAGAAGATTGACTTGCCCACAAGTACAGGGAATCTGCACCTCTTCAGGGCTAGGACTGGAGTTGGGTGTATTTCCACAGGTCTGATATTTTACACTGGCACTGAGGATCAAACTCAGGTCCACATGCTTATTCAGCAGGCATCTTATCTGCAGATACATTTTTCCATCTCCAGAAAAAAATAATAGTATTGAAACTTCCAAAACAAGACTAAGTCCTGAATCCTGCTTTAAGCATGTATAAACATACTGATAATATGTGATAAATGGCATTACAAATTTGGTGTGTGTGAGTATGTCTATGTAAAAGTTTTAAATGTTAAACAAGGGATTGTGAGGCCAACATTCTTTCACAGAGCCATGGTTAAATCCTTAGCACTGACATGGTAACTCACAACTACATGGAGTCCAAGTTCTGGGAAATTTGACATATTTTCTACCATAGATTTCATTTGCCATATGGCGCTGAAACAATATATTTGGAATATCTAGCTTTCATTGTTTTATTAACTGTCTGTGAAGATGACAGTTGCTCATCATTCTTTTCCTTTTCAATGGTTCTCAATTAACCTACACAATAAATTCATACATCATTATAATCCAGAGTTCAAATATTTCCTTGACCCCTCCAACACTTTTCACAACAATTTGTATATCAAGCCAAGTAACAACTGGATTTTAACTCTTTGTTTATCTTTCAGAAATTCATTTTCAATAGAATTATACTATATTTTGTCTTTTGTTTGACTTCTTATATTAACGTCTGTTTGAGAAGCATAGACGTTGGCAGTATCTTTAGTTTGTTCCTTTGGACTGATCAGCACTACCATATGGTATAGTTTGACCTTATTTGTTTATAACATTTCTGCACATCTGTGTCTGGGTTGCTTTCAATCTCAGGTTGGTGGAAATAACCATTGTAAAGCTTCTCTTCTTAACCTTTGTTTAAATGCATATGTGGGAGACTTTGCAATTTAATGGATTCAGCAACTGCTCTCAAAAAAAAATCCCATGTATGTCTTAAGAGAAGAGATGTCCATGATTTGCATTAGATTTCCATAGATATCTACAACTCTGAGGCTACCAAGTGGTTCCCAGGTTCTTATACTAAAATTTTCTTCTGAACTCAGGGATAGTATAGCTTTGTAGGAGAGTGTTCTCCTAAGATAAAGAATGTCCTGGGTCTAATCCCTAACATTTCAAAAGTAAATAAATAAAAGATATTTTTTTCTAATGAAAGCATAACATTACTTGAAAAAACAATCACATAATCTTTGTTCCGGGCCTAAAATCATAAACAAACTGTGTTTGAGAGAAGATAGAGCAATTGGCCCCTGAGAAATAAAGACATTTATTAGGTTAATATTAATACACAACACAGAAAAACGAGGGATCTGGGAGGAGAAATGTCTCTGAATGTTTGTGACATATGCTGTGTTGGCAGTGTATTGGTAGGTGTAGCACCATGCCTATATACCCTGAGGATTATGAAATATTGTAAAAAAGCAAGCTGTATTCAGGTGTTCAGGTGTTCAGGTTAAGATTTGACCATTCATCTTTAATGCAAAAAAAGGGAGAGGAAGTAAGAAACATCATTATACTCCATCATCACTGTTGAGCATATGCCATAGGCTGTAGGCTAAGGTGTGAAGGAGCCAAAAGTATGGTGCGTGCTCAACTACAAGGAAATTGAGCTTCACTGCTGCTTATCAGGTATAAAGTGAAACTTTCCTTGACAGGCTTTCAGAAAGAGTTTAAATGGCCTTTTAAGCTTTAAAGAGTCAGACTGAACTTGCCTCCTGCCAGATTTATGAAATGCCCACCGCCAGGAACTTTGATACTTAGAAACACATGATGCAGTTATGTAGATAAGGTGCCTAACACAGACCAGGCATCTCATTCATTACTGTTGTTAGGACCTGTCCAAGACCATTAACATCCTGATATAATAGCTGGGAACTCTGACCTACGAATAAATAACTGAAAATAATTGATTAATTCTGTCATGGAGGCATAACAAAGGAGGTGGCTGTCTTCTTTACTCTGCAAGAGTAAGAGAGGGATTTTGACAAGAGCAGAAAAGGTGAAAGGAATTTAGGGAACTTAGTAGTAGTTCAGAACATCAACTTCTGCTAAATAAAATGATAAAGATGAAATAGAGTGAAAATAAAAATACGAGAGAGTGTTTTGGGCAAAGGAACAACGTACACTAAGACGTGACCTATGAGGATATAGGAAATGCAGAAAAAGGCAAGTTTTTTAGTTTGGATAGAATGGATAGAGATTATAGACAATTACTCTTGGACTTTGGTCATATCCGGACTTTAACAATCTTGAGGGTGAGACCAAAGGACCATCCCCTTAACCAGAATGGCATGTAAAAGATATAATCTGCAGCAGACACCCTGATAGTGTGTACTGATCTAGAAAATGTCTCTTAATTTCTAATGAGCTCTGCAGCACTGCATGCAAATAGAAGTAGTTGGATCCTTTCTAGTTCCGGAGGCCTGTCCTAGGGCTAACTAATTTTCTCAAAATCTCATAGATATATAGTATTCTAATCTAAAAGTAGGGTTACTAACTGTAACTTTAATGGCATTTGGCAATAGTTTCTGGGAAAAATAATTGTAAAGAAAAATAAAGATTTGTAGCAATAGTAGTGAGAGGTGGGTCAAATTTACAATTTTGTTTCTTTAGTTATTTATTTGCTACGTAACACAAACTTTACTACATATAATGTTTTTCCCCTGTAAATTCTTTCCTTTTGACAATTTGTTGCATGAAACCATTGAGAAATAATTATACTAGATTTTCATCTTCTCTCTCCAATTCCCCTTGTAATATCTCCTATTTCTTTCTGATGTGAGTTTTTTGTTGTTGTTGATTTTGTTTTGTTTATAAGTGTTACCTTTTAAATCCCAATGCTAATGATGGTAAAAGCTTAGGCACCTAACACTAAAAAGGCCATGTGAGGAGTGTCTCCTCAATGTTGCAACTAACTTGGTCTAGTCAGAGAGTTCTAGGGCAGTAAAGATAACATTGTAAGACTCAGATTCACACTTTAAATTGGATTCATTTTTATTTATAGGAAATGGGATATTTGTTTGGTTTTTTGTGGGTTTTTTTTTTTTTTTTTTTTTTTTTTTTTTTGCTTCTTTGATTTTATGTGTTGTGTTAGGAAACAATGAGCACTAGAAAATCAGAAAGCCTTACTCCTCTCTTAGGAGATTGCTATGATAGGGGTTTCCTAGTGATCATTGTCTCAAATAGGATCATCGTGCATATTAAAGTGATTTCTTCTTCCATACATATGCACATTGTTTTTGTTTGTGGTTTTGGTTAGTTTGGAGACGAGGTTCAAAACATCCAGACAAGCATCAGCTCCCTTGGAATAGGAGTTGTAGGTGGTCATAGCCTGCCCACTGTCGGTGCTGGGATCCCATGTGCTATCCAGTGCAAGAGCAGCACATTGTCTTAAACACTGAGTAATTACATTAACCTTAATATAGAACTTTAATAAGCACACTCCTTTTTTGTTTTCCTCACAATTTTTTTCTCCCATTGGATCAATAACAACAACAACAACAACAACAACAACATCAACAACCACCACATTTTTATTTCCCTTGATTATCATCTTGTACACCAACATGAACAGGGCCAATAATTTTCTTTTAGAGGTGATTGGGGGTGGAAAAGAGGGAGCTGAAGTTATTCTCTTTGGAATTCTGAAGGGATGCACTTCCTGTCTTGTGAATAAGCAATACTGCAACAGAAAAGAGAAAACTGTCAGACCTGAGAAGTAAGATTTATGAAGCTGCCCTGCAGAGAAAGCTGTATTGCAAAACTGAGCCCTCTCAGTGTGCTTAAGTTTCCTTGCTACGAGGATTCTCCAAGGGCTCCGCTTACATGCCTTGGTGATTTTGTGAAATGATTTCAATGTTCTTGCTGCGAACCATACCATTTCATGTAAACTTCTGCTCTTACTGTCTTATTTCCAGATAACATGCTAACAAATATATTGATAGTTTCTGTATGCTGAATCACATTTGATAAGAAAATAAAACACAGAAGCAAGCACAAAAAGACAGTCTCCAGAATATTGTTTCTGCTTACTTATATATTGTGAAAGTTCTTGCATGAATACTGTATCAACATAATTTCTATCTTAGCATGCCTCCATATAACTATTTCCATGTCCCCATATTGTCTTTTCAATTATGACATCTACTTTTCCAGTACAAGCTTTCTGTAATACTAATTAAGTATTATCATACACACATACCCATACATACATACACACATACACACACACACACACACACACACACACACACACACACACACACACACACAGATTCTATTTTTTGTTACTCATTAGTATGTGACTGACTGGTATTGGATACCTTATCAGGGGCCACTTCCCTGGAGAAGACTGTATATGCTTTTATGATTTGCCATTAATTGTCTATATAGTTCTTCATCTAATGGTGGGGCCTTGTGACAGGGTAGAGATCTCCTCTAGAATGCCATAGCAGTTGTTGATGTCATTGTACAGGTATTTTTAGGCAATTATAATTTGGAAATTTCATGGATACAGCTTTCCAGTCACATATACAATAAATATTTTGCTCTATACTTCCTGATTCTCTGTTTCTTCCAATATTTCCACCTCCTCATCTGTGATATTGCCTAAGTTATTGGTGTAGAGATTATGTTTTATACATACCAGTTTTGATGGATACTCACCGTCAGTTTTCCTTTCTGTTGGCCAACTGTGGGATTCTGATTCAAGCAAAGCTCCTTGAGCTAAGAGACCCAAACTCATCCACAGGTATAAGGATAAGAGTTCCCAGGCTGGAGAGATGGCTCAGCCATTAAACACTAGGCTCAATTCCAAAAAATATAAGAATTTCCAATGCAGTTATAAAGTATTATCGTCTAGTAAGTTGGCAGTAATAGGTTCTCCTCTCCTTTCCATGACCTCACCAGGCAGGAGTGTTAGCCTAAGTTTATAGTACCCAACATGAATTCCTTCTTATGAAGTGGGCTTTAAGTTCAATTAGATGGCTGTTGCTTCCCTCTATGTTATACTGCCACTATTGCATCTTTAGGGATATCTTTCAGTTTCCTGATATTATAATGTAATTATGGCATTTCTTCCTTCCCTTTCCTTCCCCCACACATTTCCATATATGCCTTCAACTCTCCTTCAAATTCATGACCTATTTTTAAAATTATTTGTTATTGCATATTATATATATATATATATATATATATATATATATATATATATATATATAATATACTCCTAAATATAATCTTTTTATCCATTTATCCATATAATGTTACTTGTATACATACCATCAGATATGATCATTTGATATTGGTGGAATTTTTCCTTGGCAAAGGTGACTTCTCCTGCCTTTTACCCTAGTTTTCCTCAGGATAATTCTCTGTGTAGGGTTGGGGCAATTTCTCCTGGAATTTTCCTTGTCCACTTTCTCATGTTAATTGTTGTTCTGCTCATTCAGCTCATGTTTAGGTAGTTTAGTTGTTAAGTCTATATGGGTGTAGGCAGACATTACTAGGAAATACACTCTTAAAGAAACTCCCTAATTCTCTCCTTTTTACAATCTCTCTGTCTTATCTTCCTGAATGTTCCCTGAGACTTCAGATGAAGAAATGTTTTGTAAATATATTCATTAGGACTGACCTCGACAACTATGTGTTTTGATTGGTTGTGGTTTTCTATGTTGTTCTCCATCTGTTTCAAAGAGAAGCTTCTTTGATTAGAGTCACAGACTACACTTGTCTTTGTATATATAGACAGATGTTTATAGGTTGTCATGATTATGCTGATTATGTAAATTAGTGGTTGTAGATTTGCCTCCTAAAACCCTGACTTCACTATCAATAAATAATTTGCTAGGTTTCTGGTACCAGGCATGGTTTCACTCTTGTCGAGAGTGTCTTCAACTAAATTACATAGCTGTTGATTATGGTCAGATTATCTGTACCACTTCTACTCCATTAAGGTTATGCCATGCCTCCTGTTGATCTGGCAATGTTCATGGAGACTGTAGATTTACAAGAATATTATTTTCCTTCCTTTTTCAGAAGCTTGAATGATGTCTTCCGGTCCCATGAAAGATAGTCCTCAAGGAGTGGGCATTTGTGTCAATTGCAGATCAAGGGTATATGCATCCTATTTTTGAAGTGTGAGTTGTCTTCGCCAATTAAAACTATGTTTCATCCCTGGAGAGCAACCAAGAGTAAAGCAATTTCCTAAACATTTTGGGAGTCCCTGGTTCAACCCTGGACAATAATTCAAAAAGACTTCTCATATCTGGTGTTGGAGTTTTTGTAACATGGTCATTGAAGAATATTCATTAAAACCATGTGGTGTATATTTTATACACACAATATGGTGAATTGTAAGTTTGTTTTTTTCTTAGGCAATTACTAATGTCATGGATCCTATTAGTTTTTAAAGACATCCTCATTGTTATCTTACTCTCCTCCCTCCTATTTCTGTATTTCTTTATGCACTTCTCCTAAAAATATACCCCCATTCCCAGTTTTTCTGTCAGATCACTTGTTTCCTGTGACTCTACTTTGTTATCCTCCAGACTTCCTCCACATTTACCTCCCTCCATATTCCAAAGGGCTCCTGTTTCTCATTTTCCTCATTGGATTATATGTACGCTGTTATCACCTCCTTTATTGATTTCCAAACTCCATTACCCTATGGAGTTTTACTCTCATGGTTTCTGTAGTTACTGTAGGCTATATACTCATATCTGAAGACTTCCAGCAAGAAGGCTTCAAAGGTGACGATTGTCTTTCCAGGTTTGGTTTACCTCACTGAATAGAATCATTACTAGTTGCATTTATTTACCTTCAATACTTCTGTGATGGCCATAAAAATAGAAATCCAGACATAATAGCCATCTGACATTTGACAATGATGACAAAAATACAAACTCATGAGAAGGTGTCATCATCAGCAAATGGTCCTGAGGAAACTGGAAGTATATACATTGAATAATAAAATTAGACTTTTATCTATCACTCCACATTAAAAACAACTCCAAATTGACCAGCAGCTTTAATATGAGTCATGAAATGGTGAAAATCTGTGTGTACTTTTAAATCCAGATCTCATACTGAAGAAAGAATATAATGGTCAAGAGAGGTAAATGACAAATTACAATTTGTTCAGGGCATCACAAGCCTTAGTGTAATCAATAGATTCCACAAACCTTCAAAACAGTGTCTTGAACACACTGGCTGACCTCTGTTCATTCACATTCCTCAGAATATACAAGACCAAAGAATATCTTTTTCCAAGGTTATCATCTAGAAGAGTCAAGGTCCTTTGCTAAATACCCAACAGATATGGAAATTCTAATTAACAACAGAATTCAGTATATGCATCCATTTTTTTTCTCACACCATGTGGGTTCTTGGCATATAAGTGTTCCCAGGCAGGTGTTCTGAGGCAGGTGACCAACTCCAGGGAAATATGGTGAACTGTTTTCACTTGTAAAGGCTTCAACAATATGTAGACAGAGATTAAAATCTACCATCTCTAACACCAGGCCAATGATTTGGAATCTTTGAACCTCAACTTCTCAAGTAATAGATGCAGTTGTTAAGTGATTAATGTGTCTAGTATATTGGCTTTTTAATGCAACAGTGAATCTAATGTGCTTTTCACGGGGACAATATGTGAATAAAATATGATTTTCCTCCATACAGTATCCCTCTAAGGCCTCCCCAGAGTTAATGAAGCAAGAAAATGAGAAAAAAAAATCAGAGTATTATGAGAGATGAAGATGAAGTAAAGGTTTAGAAGGCCCATTTTATCACGAGTTCCATGTTAGGTGTCTAAAATCTAAAACACATATGATAGCATTTCAAATGCATATAGATTCCTAGCTCTAGTTTTCAGGAGTCATATTTACATTTTCAAGATGTTTTTTATAGTATCTTCAGCCTTTGACAGCTTTTGTGATGAATATTCTTTATCCAAAGTATACTTCCACTATCCTTGTTCTTTAGGGCTCAGAATGTACAACCAAATCAATGCTCACTACCAACTTACCATTTGAATGACACAAGAAAGTTGGCATACTTTTTAAAGGGAAGGGATTTTTTTAAAAAATCATAAAATGTTATTAATCACTTTCAATTTGCTCAATAATTTTCTAATCACTTCTTAACAATATCACATTTTAAAACCATAGTTTAGAAAAATGTGTCTGAATAAACTAACCACTATTACCAAAACCATTATGTATCAGGCACGTTGATTAAGATTTCTGAAGGTCAACTGAGATCTTGATCAGCGTCAGGAATACAAAGTTAAATAAGGCAGGTTTCGAAATTTCCAAAGGCCCCAAACCAAAGAAATGTAGAAATATCATTGTAAATAATACAGACATTTGCTTGCTATAAAAATACATGTGATAGCATAATGTTTTAAAGTTTTTCAAAATATACTTCTGGCTCCTCTGAATAAATGGCATTGGGAGAGATAGTGGAATACTTAAGGATAATGTGTAATCACTACAGAGTTATATGTTCTAGGTCACTGCAAAATGCTAACAAGTGAAGAAGGGATATCATTTTATTCCCATATTTTGATATTTCCTCTCTTTGTATTTGCATATAACTAAATTTTGAATTCTTACATTGCAACATGAAACTCACAGGGCTTTGGATATTTGGTTATATTGGGAAGACTGTTGGATTCAAATATGGAAGACATGGTTCTAGAAATATCAAAAATCAAAAAAGATAAAAAGAATATAAAGAGAAGTACATTTAACATATAAATAATAAAATAAAGTTTAAAAGCATAAGTAAGCAATGTCAGAGACACTGACAGGAAGTAACATATTTTTCATTTAATGTCTTAGATGTATCTTTCCATTAGTAGCACTTTCACTTTTAAGGTTTCTGTTGTTCTTTTGAGGATATAGGGTATGAAGTGCTCTGGTTTTCTCCTCTATATATCCCCTTTGTATTATACATCCTTATTTTTGCTAAGCATTATATGAATTTGGAACTGATTTTTGCTTTTCTGTTATCATAAGTATATTGCATAATTGTCCTTATAATTAGGGTACAGTTCAATTTGCAAGCTGATTTGCAGCCTATTGTTATCTATGTTCTGAGTAATCTTGGCAACTTCATGACTGGTGACTCAAGATCTACACTGGCAGTAAGAGTGGTTAAAAAGTCCTATGGACATGCCTTATAAACAAGAGCTTCTGCTTCTGAATTTATTATCCCTGTACATATCAGAACACACCAAAAGCCTCAGTTAGGCAAGGAGACAGCAGACATTCAACTTATTCCAGGTACCATAGTAGTACTACAGAAGACATTATGTCAGAATGGTGTCCTTTTATAATTTTCACCAAAAAGCATACCTTTTAATATTAACATGAGAACAATCTAAATAGTAGGTGATAAGAAAATTATGAGAAAACAACTATAAGTTATATATTATAACTGGTAATCAAAAAAGTAACTTGAGGAAAAATCTGAGATTAAGAGACATGTAACGTGTATAAATCTATCCCTGTGAACTGATCTTTGCCTTCACTTTTATATTGAGTTTTATGCCAAACTTTCTATAAACCAGTTATTTAAAGTAAAATGACATATCTTCTCACTTAATGTTTCAGAAAAAAAAATAATGCATAGTACAGAAATACAACACTAGTGATTCATATCCACCTACTTCACTTTGAGTCTATTTCTTCCTTGTCTTCTCACATCAGGAAAGATACAAATTGTGAATTAGCTTCCAATATGATTTTTTGAGTGTTTTCTCCACTCAAACCTCATATTCAGTTCTGTTCTTTTTCCATTTTTATCCTCTGACACCCAGCAATGCTACATAACTTCATTAGAGCCATGAGAACATTCTAGTCTATCTGTTACTTCTGCCCTTTCAGTACTGGACACTGATGTTTACATGAGTTAATGATGTTGATAAAGAAAATTAATCAAACAAAAAATGCCCTACTTGTTTATATATATATATATATATATATATATATATATATATATATATATATATATAAACAGATTCCATTACCTGCTGTAAGAAACACAAAGGATATCCAAAGAAATGAAGTTTTGCAGATGGAAGTGTATCACTGTGCAGAATTTTGGAAACTAAAATATGTATATCATACCATTGATACCATATTCAAGATTTCAATGTGCTTCTGCTTTGGGTGCTGAAAGGCTTATTCTGTAATAGCACATTTGTTGGAAGTAATGGCTTATCATGGGAATAACTTTACAAATGAAGACTGAAAATTCCCTCACATATGTTTCCAGCAAAATGAAATGGCTTTATTGCTTTTTAATGGAATATTATATTTATTTACTTTCAAATTTTATCGCCTTTCCCATGTTTCTCTCCGCAGGCCCCCTATTCCATCCCCTTGCTCTGCTTCTATGATGGTGCTCCCCAACCCACCCATTCCCACCTTACCGCTATGGCATTCCCCTACATTGAGCCCTCACAGGCTCTTCAAAGTACTCTCCTCCCATTGAGGCCCAACAAGGCCATCCTCTACTACATATGCAGCTGGAGTCATGGGTCCCTCCATGTGTACTCTTTGGTTGGTTCCTGGGAGTTCTGGGGATCTGGTTGGTTTATATTGTTGTTCTTCCTATGGAGTTGCAGACACCTTCAGCTCCTTCAGTCCTTCCCCTAACTCCTCTATTGTGGTCCCTGTGCTCAGACTGATAGTTGACAGAGCATCAATATCTGTATTTCTCAGGCTCTGGCAGTACTTCTCAGGATACAGCTATATCAGGCTCCTGTCAGCAAGCATATCTTGGCATCAGCCATA
Organism: Mus pahari; assembly: GCF_900095145.1. Taxonomy (NCBI): domain Eukaryota; kingdom Metazoa; phylum Chordata; class Mammalia; order Rodentia; family Muridae; genus Mus; species Mus pahari. The sequence continues at coordinate 25,113,368 of NC_034609.1, forward strand.
GTGTATGGGTTTGGTCTCTATTATGGGATGGGTCCCAAGGTGGGGCAGTCTCTGCATGGCCTTTCCTTTAGTCTCTGCTCCACACTTTGTCCCCGTATTTCCTTTAGACAAGAACAATTCTGGGTTAAAAATTTGGAGGTGAGTGGGTGGCCCCATTCCCCAATCTTGCCTAACCGTTACAGTTTCGCCCTACTGTTTGTTGGGCATTTCATCTAAACTCATCACCACTGGGTCCTGGGAGCCTAATTCTTTCCTGCCACCTGGGATGTTCTTTTGGCTACCCATAATATATATTAAAGGTATAATATACAATCCAGCAGGCCAAGCAGTTACAGAGAAATCGAATCATACCTTAAAGCATATGCTTAATAAACAGAAAGGGGGCGCAAAACTCCTAGAAATTGACTGAATAATTCCTTATTAACATTAAGTTTTTGAATGCCAATGGGGCTAGAACAACTGATGATGACAGACACTGGATTGTAGAAAAAAAAATCTGTTGAATTAGATCAACTTATATATTTTAAAGATGTTTTAGTTTCAGAATGGACATTAAAGAACATGCTTCTTTGGGAAAGAGTTTTCCACAGGTGATGAAAGATCCAATCCAGGTTAAGAGAAGCTTCCACAAGAAAGGCACATCCCAAGAAAGGAAGAGATGCAGAAAGACAGCTAGTCAGATCATTCAGAAAGTTTACCACCCATGCATGAGGACAGCTCAACAAACCAGCTGAATGACAGACCATCAAACAGAGAAAAAAACTTGATGCAGAAATGTATATTGCTGAATTGATGATTAGCACTGCAGTTATGAAGGATCAGCACATGGACAGATTTTCATAAGAACATTAGCAAAAGTAAGTATGTGAGATTGATATGCTTCTATTGTTATTATTAAACTGTACACTTTTAACAACAACAGAAAGGGGAAGATGCAGCGGAATCCAGCATCATGGCTGCTCTGATCACATCAAAGTCCTTCTGAGTCTAAGTGATCTGTCTGAACTGTAAACATGCCACACATCTTTCATCTTTCTAGATGGAATATAGACACTCCCTTGGTTACACACTTTTATGGTAAAATTAGGTTGCAGAAAGAAATAGCTATGATTGAATGATGTCTAACTGAGGAAATGAACAAGGAAAGAATCAGAAAGATTTGACACAGAATGAGAGAGAGAGAGATAGGATATACCCAACTCTCATGAGAAAAACTATTTAAGAGCAATGCAGGGAAAGAGAGTTCAGTTGGTCAGTGAGGTGGGAGTTGAGGCAGTTGGGAGAAATTTCAGTGATTGCAGTGCAGTGGAGTTGGAGTTGAGTTTCTTTGCCAGTTCATGCTGTTCAATGAAGGCCAGCAGAGGTAGTTGAAGCCAGACAATAATAAGGAGCCGGAAGATTAGAACAAATTGCCAAAGTTAATTTTACGCCAAACAGAGCAATGCAGTAAGCTGAGAGAAGCCAGATTCAATCAGTCAGCTTGGAGAGGAATTTGAGCAGGAAGAGCTTAATTGAACCAGCCAACCAGAGTTCAGAGTAAATCTAGAAAGAGTGTGCTTCGTCAGCAGTAAGCCTCCAAGATAAAAATTACATCTGGAAAAAAAAAAAAAAAAAAAAAGGTACTTTTACAAAACCACAATCTTGCTTTATTTAAAAGAATACCATGACTATTTCCTATGTCAAGACAGAATAAAAGAAAACTCATTTTCCTGGTTCATGGATCTTTATTTTTGTTTTTTTGTTTTTTTTTTTAACATAGCATTACACCACATCAATTTGTTAATCTTCTGAAATTATGTTCAATTTCTTTTATTTTCACACATGCCAAACATCTTTGAGAGTTGTTACTTTTCTTCCCTACGGTGACCTCCCCATTATTAGAACCTGGAATGACTGAATTTTTGAAAAGCTACCTTTTTACATGTCACCTTTTAGAGGGATATCCTTATACTTCCTGACAGCATGGTATGAAGCTCATCATGGCCTACATTATTCTATATTGCTGAGGATGAACTTGATCTCCTGATATTCCTACTTCCCCTTCCCAGGTGATATCATTGTATGCATGCATTATCATGGTAGAATTTATCATCATTATCTAAATTATATTAGGATAGTTGGCATTCTTTTATTTATTGCACAGATTATTTTTATATTACTGGATACAAAAGAAAACAAACCACATACATTGCTGCTGATCAACTCTATCTAACGTTTTAGCTTCCTGAACATAGAAACTTATTTTATGCTAAATCTCTAAATCCTACAGGATTTTCTCACTTCTCAATATTCTTTCATATAACGTATGTTGAAAGTATATGCATTTAATGTGTAAAAGATCATCATATATCCAGTTTTGGCTGTTCCATACTCTCTTTGTCATTAGGTAGTGACTTCGTGACAGCAAAACATGGTATCTAAATACTTTCACTGGCATGAACATATGGAACAATGTAATAATAAATAATGACAGAATTCAATTGGAGTGGGCAAGAATGTTCTAGAGGTAACAATCAATCATTTGCTAAATCCATAGCTGACTATAAGACATAGAAAATGTATTAGACATGGGGAAGTTTTCTCAGAGCTCTGGTATTCAGGGGAAAAAAGAAATGTTTATATAAAACCTATGATAAGTGGTAGCAAGGGATCATTTAAGAAAAATAATACATGAATGTGGCCACACTGGCACCATTTCAACACATAAGGTGATGAGATAAGATTTTTCCAGTGATTTTAGAGAGGTAGATAGGACATGGGAATGAGCAAAAGGATTTCCTTTTGACTTAAAAATATAAGAGTAATGGAGACTAATAGACTCTTTGAGCTACAATTTTGATTTTGACAAATCACAAAGAAAGCATATATAACAACATACACTGTCAGTGATGATAACATGCAGAGTGCATGTTACCCACAGTGCCTTAAAAAAGGAAGGAGTAATAATTAGTTTTAACTAAGGCTTTCATACTAGATATAAGAGATATGAAGTTTATTTCTCTTATGTTTTCTTTTAATATTTCCCAGATACACATCAATCAATCTTAGTTTTCTCTCTTGAGAATATAACCTCCTTCAACTTGTTCCCTATGTACAAAGGTGAAATGTTTCTCAAACACAAGTGTGTTTCTTTGTTTAATGGTCAGTTTGACACAACCTTGTATTACCTGAAAGAGAACCTTAACAGGTAATTATATAAATCTATAGCTATGTCTTGGGTGGGGTTCATTTATTGTTAATACACATGAGAATATCTAGGCCACTGCGGGTAACATGATTGTCTAGGTGTGTGATTCTCGTATATCTGAAAGGAGAAACTTAGAGAGGCCAAACAAGCCAGGATGTAGATATCTCTTCACTGTTGAATGTGGATGTGATGTTACTAGCTACTCGACCTCCAAGTTTATTTCCCCAAAATGTTGGACAGCAAATTGGCATTTTAAGCCAAGTAAACCCTTTCTTCCTCTGAACTGCTTTCTCTTGGGCTATTTATCTTGCCAGAATAGAACAAAATAGAAGTGCCAACTTACATCAAGCAATCTTATAAAGCAGTTCATTTTGCAATTTTCCTTAGAAACTTTGTGTCATAATTTTTGTTCTGCTCTTTTGAGATTCAAATCTCCTTTCTTCTCTCATTCATATTATACCTCAGGGATGCCTTTCTTATGGCATGAGAGTCATTCTCTTTAAATATAAATAAAAAGGAAGATGGTACTCCAAATTCCTATTGCTGAGACAAAGTAGGAAAATAATTTCCCCTAGCAAGCTCTCTGTGAGGGTTTTTATGCACACATGAGGATATATTTATATTGGAATAAACAAGGATATAAAAGAAACCCTTTAAAAGGTAAAAACCAATTTTCATAAATGAAGAGATGTGTTCTGTCTAATGAATACCATTGATAGTTAGCAAAGAATAAACTGTACCAGAGTTCACAAAGACTAATGATACAGCAATCAAAATGAGGAAAAATGCAAAGCAAAGCATGCATATCTGAGGTGTAGAGAATAGCTAAGTTGATGACCACCTCGTTTGTCTGTGTAGACAGAAGATGTGCTAGAACATATTCCCTCCGTAACTGTAGATAGAAGCCAAAAAGTCAGAAATAAGTTATGCACCTTTATAAAAACTGTGGTGTTATATTCTAGTATAAACATTTGTATGATACTGTTTTTCAAGCTATGCTTTTATTATTTTATTATTTTTACTTATAAGTTGATGTTCCATAAGGGAGAAATATCACTCCTTAAAAGATACTCCTCATTTCTTATCTCACCTTAGCAACCCCAAAATACTATGAGCAAGAAGAGCATCAAAAGCTTACCATTATTCAGCATCTTAAAAAATTAATAAAGAAACACAAGCCTAGTTCACAAATAATCCTCTGACTCAATTAAAATTGAGAAAGTAATATAAATAATTCAAAAGATATGAACAGGAAAGTTAGTCTATTAAAGACAAATTGAATGTTATTTTATGAAAAAAAAAAACACCCAGAACCAAAGCACCTTTTATCTTCATTCATTTAAAGGCCTATTTAGTAATAGTGCTTATTTGGGTTCACCAAATATTGATTAGATGATAATGAAATATCACAATTTCTATAGGTCATTGCATAGCTATTTGTATCTTTCTTGTTTCATGAAGGGTTCATGAAGACAAACTTATAACTTCCAGGTGTCTGTTCTTAAAAACAAACCCAAGGTAAAGGATGAGGCAAGCCAAATTGTATACATAGAGCACTGGGGAACACTGTGAAAATCACAGTTTCTAAATACTTTGAAAAAAACAGCCTACCTAGAGATCTATGCCATCTGCAGCCACCAACCCCCTACACTGGGACCAAGAAGCACTTGCTGACAAGAACCTGGTATGGCAGTTTCCTGAGAGGTTCTACCAGCACCTGACTACTACAGATGCAAATACTCACAGCCAACCATCAGACTGAGCTCAGGGACCTGAATGGAAGAGTTAGGAAATGACTGAAGGAACAGAAGGGGATTACAACTCCATAGGAAGAACAATATCAAGTAACCGGACCACCCAGAGTTCCCAGGGACTAAATGTCCAACCAAAGATTATACACGGAGGGACCCAAGACCCCGCATACATATGTAGCAGAGGAAGGCCATTTCTGGCATCAATAAGAGGGGCGACCCTTGGTCCTGTGGAGATTTGATGCCCCAGCATAGGGGGATGATATATATATAGTGGTGAGGCAGGAGTGGGTAAGTGGGTGGAAGGGCACCCTCATAGAGGCAAAGGAGAGGAGGGGGGTAAAGATGTGGTGGGGGGCTTGTGAAGAGGTAACATAGAAAGGGGAATATAATTTAAAATGTAAATGAATAAAACAACTTAAAAAAATCCCATGCTTTCCTAATCTACTGAAGTCCCCAAAAGAACACTTTGTGACCTGGTGATAGTTCTCTCTGTGGAGATAAACAATTCCAGGACCGCTCACTACTAAGGACTTCTGAAGGAACAGTGGCATATGAAGATTTGTTATTTTAAGGGATCGCTCTGGTTAAGAATGTGGAAGACAGAAAAACGTGTGTAAACATGTGGTCATCTGGCAAATACTTTTTGTAAGTGCTTGCTCTGTAAACTCTCACGATACACCAGTTTATACAATCTTGTGCATTTAGATCTCTACAGCACATCCGGGTTGCAGTACTTCCTCTTGAATAGTAAATACAGGGTTTAAAGTTAAATCCTATGCCCTGTAATCAAACTCACCACAGGCCAACAGACTTCTAACTTTATAACCTCTATCAGTACGAGAAAAAATATTTTTCGACCACACATTTAACCTAGCATTTGAACTAGCAAACTGTCATGCTTGTCATAGCAAAGGTAGTAACGAATTGAGGTTTCCTTTTAATGCTCATATGAGACTATGTATACTTATTTTAGTGATTTTTTTCTCCAATATACAAGAATATTATTATGATAATATACTTTTAAGGGTTAAAAAGTGCTTGGGGGAGTGATCCTCCCAAGCAACTCTCTTTTCTCTTTACTAAACTTAGGTTTTAAGAGTATCACCACAGAAATGTTTTGCCAACCTGTGCATATCGTTAAATCCTACAACTCTTTTTGCGAACGGTGTTATTGATTGATTAATTGATTGGTTGGTTGTATACAAGGTTTTTTTGCCTACATGGATTTTGTGAATTTTGTGCCTACTTGGTGCTTGCAGATGTAAAACAAGGCATCAGGTCTGAAACTGGAGCTTTAGGTGGTCTTGAGCCATCACCACGTGAGTGCTAGAAATGAACCCCAGGCTTTGCAAGAGCTACACATGCTCTTAATTGCTGAGACATCTTCATTTTGAAAACGCCTCAATCAGTAGTCCTGGAATAAGCTGAATGATATATATATATATATATATATATATATATATATATATATATATATATATATATAGTGTGTGTGTGTGTGTGTGTGTGTGTGTGTGTGTGTTTATTGTTTATGTGTGAGTATGTACTCTGGATTTTGTGTCTGATTTTTCCTTTTACTTTTTTTTCTATTTTTCTTTTTCTGGTGATGGGAAACAAAAGATACCTCCCTGGGACAACGCTGGATATGGAGATCAGGGTTTTTTTTTAATCTGTTTTAGGATCTTCCTGTGCATATTTTTCCATAATAGGTCTTCTACATAATATTGAATGCATTTTCTCTTCAGTGCATTACAAATTACACTTTTCCATCTACGACTTTCTCAAAGATGTGGTGCTCATCCCTTTGTAACTGAGGCAACAGAAAATAACCTTACCCTCCTGTCTTTTCTGCAAGAAGGCAGCTAACTTCCCAAGTGGCCAGTTAGCAATCAGAAATGGTTTTCACACTTAAACATCAGGAAATCTGGCATTTAATCACCTTTGACTCAAGTTCTGTTTCACTGTGTTTGAACAGTACTGTACTCAATCTCTTTCCCTCTGCTACAAGAGTCCTGAATAATATATTTCTTGTCTTGCAATTCTGTCTGCTGAAATTTTACTTTGAGAATTGTTCATTCATTTCCGAACTGTTGAAATTCTGACATTTCCTTTAATAGTGTGAATCCTAAAAGCATCAATGTGGAAGAACTTGCAGACAGCACTAAAGAATAAATGAGTATCAGTCAGAGTTCACAAAGGCAAACCAAGCAGCAGGTATTCTTGGGAGATTAGGCATGTACCAGTCTCAGGAGGTGTATTTCCTCTTGTTGATTCACTGTTAGTTCTTTCAGTGTGTCTAGATTATTTGCTCAGTATACACATATAAAAACAGAGGAAAAAAATACTTTCTTTTTTCTTTCTTTTTAAAATCTGTTTTTTTTCATTTCTTTCTTTCTTTCTTTCTTTCTTTCTTTCTTTCTTTCTTTCTTTCTTTATGTATTTATTTATTTATTTTAAACTCCAGATTTTATTCCCCTCCAGGTCCACCCTCATACTGTTCCACATGCCATACATCCTTCTCTCCTCCCTGTCTCCAGGAAGATGTCCCCAACTCCCACCCCACCAGACCTCTAAACTCCCTGGGGCCTCCAGTCTCTTGAGGTGAATATTCTCTGACTAAACCCGGATCCAGCAGTCCTCTGCTGTATATATGTTGGGGCCTCATATGTATGCTTCCTGGTTGGTGGCCCAGTGTCTGAGAGATCTTGATGGATGAGATTAATTGAGACTGCCAGTTCTCCTACAGGGTCACCCTCCTCCTCAGCTACTTCCAGCTTTCCCCTAGTTCAACCATAGGGGTCAGCAGCTTCTGTGCATTGGTTGAGGCAAATATCTGCATCTGACTCTTTCAGCTGCTTGTTGGGACTTTCATGTTAGGTCCCTTTTTTTGTGAGTGTGCCATAGCCTCAGTAATAGTGGCAGGTATTAATATCGATATTACGGGAATATAATGAAAATACCTATGAAAATTTTTATTTTCTCCTTAGAGCCTCAAGTGGCAAGATTAATATAACACCTTTGTATTGATAGTTAATTAGAACTATTTTTTTGCAATAGTGCAGAATGGCAGAGAAGTTAGACTTCAAAGATATTTTTCTTAGCATAACAAAGGTAGTGTCAACATGATTTGTTCTTATGAAATTTAAGATAATTGCAACCTTCACGAATTTCTCATATAAACCCAATGCAAATGTAGGAAGAAAATTATTTCACATTTCAGTAAGATATGTTTTTAGAAACTAGGAAATAAACAGACTTTATCACTTTGGATGGTAGAGGATGTTGCCCTATACCATACATCCCCACAGAGGACATTCCAAGGCCTTTCATTACTTATAGGAAAATAATTTACCATTTCAGTTTCCAATGCCAAGAACTAAATCTTGACTGGTCCTCTATTAGGCAATAATAACAAGAGAGATCAACCCTCTTGATACCTGCTGATAATTCAGACTTTGAAATTATAATACAGCAGATGGAAAAATATTACTTAATTTTGTAATGTAAGTCAGATACTCTAGAATATGGAAAACAAGACTTTAAAAGATATGAGAAAGAATTGCAGTTCTGTAGTATAGTAATTGTCTACCATATACAACTCCCTGAATTGAAGCCCTTACAAGGAAACTAACCAGGGAATTTAATAACAGTATAACACCTGTCAGATACCACAAACTTTTAGATGTATTGCACCCAATACAGATTTTCTTAAAGAAAACTACTAAGGAGTACTCTTTAGATACTTCACAAATGTTTAAGGAATTATTAAAATATCAGTGTTTGAGTCTAAAAGATTATGAACGTACAAAGTCAAAGGTGGAGGAAATTTACAAAAAAAAAAATTAACACAAGAAGTTAACAGTACTTTTTCAAGGAAGGAAATGAAAAGGTATTCATTGAAAAATAAATAAATTACGGAATTCATTGAAAAATAAATAAATTACAGAAATTCCACACTAGTTTGTCACATATTTAATTAGAATTTTACTCGTTAGTTCTATGTTAGTTTTAAGTACCTGCTGTGTAGCAGACACTATTCTAAGTGGGTTCCAGGGGATTCTCCAATGAACACAGCACAGATAACCTTTTCGCTATTTTGGTGTTTCTATTATAGATACAGATGGGAATAGAAAGATATGATAGTCTAGCGAGCAAGTCAGTAGAGGGAGTGTCCTCTGTGGTTATTTCTGTCTTTGTTTGTTTATTTGTTTGTTTGTTTGTCTTAATGCCAAAGTAACCAGTGTAGTAAAATGTGCAAAGATGATGATTGTGAATGAAAATGTCTATGTGCAATATAATATCTTTACAGGAAATCATAATGACTTTGTATTTGCACACACACACACACACACACACACACACACACACACACCCTGGGTACCACTCCACCCTTGGACATCCTTGTGCAGTAGGACTAAGCACATTTGCTCCCACAGAGGCCCAGTCAGTCAGTCCATTTAGGGGAAGATGATCCAAGGGCAAGCAACAGTCAGTGACAGGATCTGATCCGATTGTTAGGAAGAGCAAGCTGCACACCTGCTACAAATGTGCAGGGTGGCTATGTCCACACCTTCCAGCTCTGATTGGTGGTTCAGAATCTGTGAGCCCCCATGGGCCCAGGTTTCTTAAGAAAAAGCAATATATAGCAAGCCAACACCCAACATCAAATTAATGGAGAGAAACTTAAATTTATTCCACTAAAATGAGGGACTAGACAAGGCTACTCACTCTACCATTTGCTATTGAATGTAGTACTTGAAATTCTAGTAAGAGCAATAAGATAACAAAAGGAGATGGAGGCAATGCAAATTTGCAAGGAAGGAGTAAATATCCATATTCATGGATGAAATAATTATATATATATATATATATATATATATATATATATATAACCCCTAAAATTCTACCAGAAAATATTTACTTTACAGCTGATAATCAGCCTCAGCAAAGTGACTGGATAAAAATATTATCTCAAAGAAATGAGTTTTCCTCCTTTATACAATTGATGAACTGGCTGAGAAAGAAATTATGGAAACATCACCCTTCACAATAGCCACAAATAATGTAAAATATATTGATGTAACTCTAGCCAAGTAAGTGAAAGACCTGTATGACATGAACTTCAAGTCTCTGATAAATAAATTGAAGAAAATATCAGAAGATGGAAAGATCTCCCGTGCTCAAGAATCTGTAGGAATAACAAAGTGAAAATGGCCATCTTATAAAAACCAAGTTACAGATTCAATGCAATTCCCAACACAGTTATTACAGACCTTGAAACACCAAATCTCAACTTTGTATGGAAAAACAATGGTGAACAATTAAAGAATTGCTGGAGTAATAACCATCCCTTATCTCAAGCTGTACTAACTAGAGAAAAAGTGACTAAATATTGCATGTTCTTGGTACAGAAATAGTCAGGTTGATCTATGAAATAGAATTAAAGACTCAGATAAACCCACACATCTATGGGGATTCTTGATTTTTGACAAAGAAGCTGAAACTATACAATGGAAAAAAGAAAATATTTTCAACAAATTGGGTTGATCTAACTGGATGTCTGTAGGTAGAGGAATGCAAATAGGTCCATACTTATCATTCTACAAAACATTTAGAAGAAGTTAGACTGTAACAAAGTAAACCAATTAAATCAAGTAAACCAATTAAAAACTGGAGTACAGGTATAAACAGGTAGCTCAACAGAGGAATCTCAAATGGCTGAGAAACTTTTAAAGAAATGTTAAATTCTGTTAGTCATAAGTGAAATGTTAAGTCAAAATGACCCTGAGAATCCATCTTCTACCCATCAGAATGGCTAAGATCAAAAACTCAAGGGACAGCATGTGCTGGAGGGTTTTTTTTTTTTTTTAAATTTCTCAGAAAATTGGAAATACTTCTAACTGAAGATCCAGTTATATACCCCACCATACCACAATGACATGCGTTTTACTACCTTTTACATCAGTTTTATCCACAATAATCAGTAACTGGAAACATCTCAGAATTCCCTCAACCTAAGAATGAATAGAGAAAATGTGATCATTTGCATAATGGTTCACATTCACAATGATTCAGCTATTAAAAACAAGGACATCGTGAATTCTGCATTCAAATGAATGGAACTAGTAAATAGCATCCTGAGTGAAGTGACCCAGACACAAAAGTCAATGCGTGGTATGTACTCACTTATAAGTGCATATTACTCACATACCCAAAGAAGCTAAACAGGTAGGAAGGCCCAACCAAGGATCTTCCAATCTCATGTAGAAGGGGAAAGTTATATGGTCTTAGGAGGCAAATGGAGGGAGGGAACTGGGTGGGAGAGAGGATGGGGAGGAGAATGGGAATGGGTGGCTCAGTATGAGGTCTGGTAAGAGACCGGAGAGAGAGCCAGAAAGCCAGGAGAGTAAACAGAGATCTCTCAAGGACAATGATTGGGAGATGGGGGCCATCTCAAGACTTGTCCCAGACTCACATATATATCTGAGAGAGTCTGAGATTCACAGCAGTGGAGATATGGAATCTGTAAATCTGTAGAGATTACCTTCTGGAGCCAGGAAGGCCCCCCTCCCCAGAAATAAAGATATCCTACCCACAAAACTTTTGACCCAAAACTTTTCCTGTCTAAATATATATATATATATATATATATATATATATATATATATATATATATATATATGCTGGGACAAATGTAGAGCAGAAACTGAGTAAATGACCCATCTTCAGACACAATTCTTGGGCAAGCACCAATCCCTAAAATTTTTAATGATACTCTGTTATGCCTTCAGATAGGAGACTAACATGACTATCCTCTGAAAGGCTCTACCAAGCCTGAAACAGATGCAGAGGCAAACAAGCAAACATTGGACAGAGCTAGGGGATTCTTACTACAGGGTTATGGGAACCTCTGAGGTCCCTAAAGGAGATAGGAACTCCATAGGAAGACCAACAGAGTGAACTAACCCGGAGCCTTGGGTCTCTCAGATACTGAATCACACATCAAAAAACTGGACATAGGCCGCCACCCATATGTATTAGGTGTGCAGCTTCTTCTTCGTGTGGGTCCCCCAGCATCTGGAACAGGGACTGTCCCTGAAGGTGGTGCATGGCTGTGGAATCTGTTCCCCTGTCTGGGCTGCATTGTCTTGTGTTAGTGGAAGAGGACGTGTCTAGCCCTGTAGAGACTTGATAGGTCAGGTTGGGGAGAAACCTAAGAGGGCCTTCACCTTCTCAGAGAAGAATGGGAGGTGGAAAGTGGAGGGACTGTATAGTATAAGGAGTGAGGCAAGAGAGAAGCAAGCTGGGAGAATATAAAGTGATTATATATATATATATATATATATATATATATATATATATATAT
>NC_034609.1:25125959-25130637 GCF_900095145.1 Mus pahari
CCTTGAACAATCTTCATCATCTCCCTCTTCATCTCCCCCGAGCCCCGGGCTACAAGCCCTTTTATACCCTTATATCCACTCCAATCGCAGCAGGCCACGTCACCTCACCAGGGGTGCGACCTCAGCCAACCAGAAGAGCGGGAACATATCACCACCAAATATGGACNTGTTTACCACAAGCTCCATAGCCAACAGGTGCCATCTTTAAGGTGCGGCTTTGGGTAGCCCAGGGTAGGGGCCGTGGCCCCTTACACAGAGACAGAGATACAGACAGAGATACAGACAGAGATACAGACAGAGATACAGAGAGACAGAGACAGAGTGTTTGAAAACAATAAGAGGACATTCTGCATGACTTCATGGGAGGATGCAGAACATGGAACAAGAGAATATCTAATAATTTTAACGGGAAGTTTTAAACAACATGAGGTAGATTAGCAGGTCACACATGGAAAAAAAAAAGCATGAATTGTCCAAGTAATTAGTAGCTGTAGAAGCCATAACACAGGTTTTATCTCTTTGTCCCAATTGGAGAGAAAAAATAAACTGTTGGTGCTTTTCTTAAGCTGTCGCTTTTAACTTCTATGAATGACATGTTAGTCACTCTAAGACAATTGCTTCTTTGCACACGGGGGTCTCACTGCATAAACTGTGGTTGCTTGGAACTTTCCATGTAGACTAGGTCTTAAATTCAGAGAGTTTCATTTGCCTCTCTCTTATAAGTGTTGGCCTTAAAGCATGCGACTGCATACACATCCAAAAATGAAATCTTTTAAAAACTTTTAATTCTCCATACCTAAAGGTCAGGTAGCATTGAGAAAGAGGGGTTGTTTTCTGACTCTTCCCTTTGATCTGTTACATTGAGTGGCATCTTTCAGGGATAAGCTTATTCCCTAACCATGTACAGAAAGTAGAAAGAACATAGAGCATAGCAACAAAGCAGGATTGCCTGACAGTCATAGGTCAGTCTAAGGTTAACACAGTGAATTCAAAGTGAGACTTGACATCCTTGTAGGCTCCCTCACATCATCCTTTACATTATCATGCACAAAAAATTAAAGTGGTCTTCTCCAGCATTAGAGATTTCTAGAGGAATAGCAAATAAGACAAAGTACTGAAGGAAAAGGTGAAACAAGTACAGTAATTGCCAAAGACTCTAAGATCAGTAGGAAGTCATTTGACAGTAAAGGATGCTGAGAAACAACAATATGCCAATACGTTGATAATATAAGTAGATACGGTAAATAAATTATTCTTAATATAAATGGAAGCAGTGAATTAATCTGATGACTGTATTTATTTACCTTATTGTAATCCCTGATAAATTCACAGAGAATGATTTATTTAGAACTGCACCTGCACCATAGTAGCTGACCAGATAAATGGTGAACTTTAAACTCCTATGCTAATATGACTAGCGCCCAGCCCATTCCATGACACTTGCATAGTATTATTGAACTGGTTCTTCAGGCCCCTTCTTCATGACTGCAGTTCCTCCCTCTTCTCTCTGCATCTGCATCTCCCTCTCTTTTTTTTTGATAGCAGGGTGTCCCACCCTATTCTCAATAATGCACAGCCATTAGGTGGTAAGAATTCATTGACCAGGCAGAAAATAATTGGTAAGAACTGTTTATATAAATTTGAGCTGGAGATTATTAGTATAAGCATTATAATGCAATGGATGTCTGGATTGAAACAAGATAAAAGAAATCAGCATTGAAATAACCCAAGTAAACTTTAACCAGTGTAATAAATATTATGCCAACAAGATAGAGAAAACTTTTCAGCTGAACATATTTCAGTAAATGAAACAGAATTTCTGGAAGTTGAGACAAATAACATTTCTTTTAATGAGAGAATGCATGTGCATAATATTAGATCTAGATTGGAAGTATGGACAAAGATAATGAGTGAAAAACAAAGAGGGGCGAAAAAGAGAAACTGATAAACAAGTATGTTAAAACGATTATCTAAAGCACTGATTCTCAACCTGTGGGTCATGATGATTTTATGGATTGAATGACTGGTTAACAGGGGTTACCTAAGACTATCAGAAAACATAGATATGAGCATAATTATTCATAACAGTAGCAAAATTAGAGTGATGAAGTAAAAACAAAAATAATTTTATGGTTGGGGTCACCATAACATAAGCAACTGTATTAGCAGGTCACAGGATTAGGAAGGTTGAAAACCACTGGTCTAAAAGAATATGAAAGCCAAACATAATCTCTAAAAACCAATGTTGTTTAGGAGACAAGAAGACATAAAAATCTGCAGTCATCACAGGTTAGAGCTGATATTATGACTACAACAAAAATATATCTTGGCATAGTGATTGGAAGTTTAAGTCCAGAGATCTGAAGAAAGAGATAGCATAATTGACCTGGATATACTATAATGAGCTCTATGATATCTGTTTACATCTCATCGAAAGTATTTAATGATAGTCCTCAAAATAATATAATCTTTTAGGCTCCCCCCTCATAAAATGGGACTCATGGGTCAAAATTTTAAGATTATTATTATTATTATCAATTTTTATTTTGTTGTCATTGTTGGTGGTAGTGGTAGTGTGCTTGTGTGTGAGGACTGACAAAAGACTAGAGCAAAAAGTTAAAAAAGAGACTTAAGCTCCACATTTAGCAAGAAACCATTCCTCAAATCATATGACAGATTACCTTATGTTTTCAGTTCATCCCTCAGATTGCTCCCCCCACCCCCACAGATTCTAGCTCTCTCTCTTAGTACTTTCTCTTTCTGTCTTCCTCACACCAGATCCCTTCTGTTTCAAACCCAGCATCCTCCTTCAACTAGGAACATCCCTCAGTCTACTCACTGTGTGTATTGTCCTAGGAATCTATGAGGAGGAACCTTGCTAAGACTCCTAGCAATGGAAGATATGGAGCCTGGACCAGTCCTCTCCTATAACCAGGCAAGATTTTCAACAGAGGGACTGGGCCACAAATGTAGCCACAAAATTTTAGACTTACAATTTATCGTTCCTAAAAAATGTTCAGGGGTCAAGATGGAGCAGAAATGGTGTGACTGCCTAAGTCATGGTGGATTCATCTTGAGAGCATAAGAATGATCCCACCCATGACACCATAAATAATAATATTCTGCTATATTTGTATACAGGGACCTTGCATAATTGTCTTCAGAGAGGATTTACCCAGCAAGTGATGGAAATTGATGTAAAGACAAATAGTCAAACATTAGGCAGAGCTTGGAGAATCCTTTAGAAGGGGGGAAGTAAAGACTGTAGGATCCAGAGAGGTCAAGGACACCACAATAAAACCTAGAGAATCAGCTAATCTGGGGCCATAGGGGCTCTCAGAGACTGAGCGGCCAACTAGAGAGCATGCATGGGATTGACCTGTGCCCTCTGCAATTATGTAAGAGTTGTGTAGCTTGGTCTTCATGTGGAACACCTAAAAGTGGGAGAGGTGCTGTCCCTGACTATGAAGTCTGCCTTTGGATAACTTTCCCCTATGTGGGCTGTGTTCTTTAGTATAAGTAGGAGATGTAACAATTCTTACTACAACTTGACATACTTAGGCTGGTTGATATCCATGAGAGACATCCCCTTTTCTGAAGAGAAAGGGAGGGTGAGTGGATGGGGGGAATGTAGGTGAGGAGAAAGTCTAGGAAAAGAGAAGTAAGTGTAAACTGTGGTGGTGAAGTAAATTAATTAATTAATTAGTTAATTAATTAATTAATACACAGCTATTATTTATAATCTGTGACTACTAAATATTTTAGGATAAATTGTTTTTCAACATGTGTCATCCCTACAATGGCAATGAAACAGAATGAAATAATTAAATAGAAAATTAATATACTAAATATTAATTTAAATTAAATAGAAAATTAAAATAGTAAATGACATATTGGGAGGTTAAATAGTAAAAACAACAACAACAAAACTCTGAAATTCACAGCTCCTCCTATCAGAAAAAAAATATGTATGAAGAAGTGTTACTGATGAAGATACTTCTAACATTAACTTGGGGCCTCCACATATATGGCATACCCATATACATACATGGCCCATTCCCCTACCCCTGCACACAAGTGTATACACATTCAAACACATTTAAATACTTACAAACATACTCACAAAGAGAGTAAAAATAAATTAAAGGAGAAGAGTAAATAATGTAGAAGAATTGTTACATGTTACTGATGGTTTAGCAAAGGGCTCCACCTAAAAAAATAAAACAAATTAAAAAGTTCGTCAAGATGAATGTAATTTGCTCATAAGAGTGGAATTATAGGTATAAGAAGTCATTTACTACAAATAATAAACCCCAGAATGCTGAGGACCAGCCTCAGTCGGCTCCCCTCAATCTGCAGGAGAAATCACTGTTCAGGTTGCAGGTGGACAGGGAGTTGGTGAGAAGAGTGACAAACAGACACGGACACAGAGAGAGTGTGCTGTATCTGAATGTAACTTTTCAAATCGAACATAAGACTTCTAATAAGAAAATTGGGAAGTTAGGTGACACATCAGCAAAGTACAATGAGGTTACCTGATGCTTTTTTTTTGTTTGTTTTGTTTTATTTTATTTTATTTATTTATTTTTTTTATTATTATTATTTTCTTTATTTACATTTCAAATGCTATCCCGAAAGATTCCCATACCCCTCCCCCCACCTCTGTTCCCCTACCCAC
>NC_034609.1:25130648-25175838 GCF_900095145.1 Mus pahari
CAGCTGCGGGTCCCCTCTCCAGTCCTTACCTGATGCTTAATGACTCTTACACAAAACAGAGGAGTGCAAACACAAAGACTGGCAGGAACTGGGCAATAAAACAACTGAGACAAAGTCAGCTCTATCTAAGGTCAGCTATATTCTTAGAAGCCAGGTGTGAGGTCTTTACACTCCCGGGGCAA
The DNA here is from genome assembly GCF_900095145.1 of Mus pahari. Classification (NCBI taxonomy): domain Eukaryota; kingdom Metazoa; phylum Chordata; class Mammalia; order Rodentia; family Muridae; genus Mus; species Mus pahari. The sequence goes on from NC_034609.1 coordinate 25,130,831, forward strand.
GGGCTTTCAAGCCCAAGCCATGGTTCTAATTAGGGAGTTCCTCTGTAGCTAACCTTCTCATCAATAATGCAATACTCTAGTTCCTCCTTAAACCACAGCCCAATATACTTCCTAAACCATTGTAAATTCCTGTATATGGGAATGACTCTGCTTTTATTCTAACTGATTGTGTGGGGAGACTTTGTACTAACAAGTAATGTAGTCTGCTATACATAACTATAATAAAGATTCTAAACTTACTTTCCTAAGCTTGTCCTGAGATTTCTAACTCTATGTAGTAGATAGGAATACCTGATTTCTTTCACTATCTCTCTTACAATACTAGAGGAAATTCTGGATGGAACTGAATAGGTAATATTCTTACTGAATTCCAAGCCCAGGGTCTGTTCAAGGACTACCTAGGGCATTGGTGAAGGCCAAGAAGCAAAGTATGATTTTGCTTAGGTACTTGGCAAGTCATTGCTTGGAGACACCTATAATAAAACAATACTGAAAGAAAGCAGACAGATCCATACTCTGACTAAAGCAAGGACAAAATTGGAGAACTTGTTTTACGGGTTGCCAAGGTTTCAAGAGACTAAGTTTCCGTTAACTTTTTGCCTTGGGACTGCGTCCAGGTTTCGAGGCCTGTAACACAAGTGACTACTGGAGAGGGTATAGCATCTGAACAATTTGTACTTGAGTACAACTTTTACTGTGATATTTAACTTCTTCCAAAATAATTTTTTAGAAGTCAGAAATTGTATAAATTGTATAAATAAGTGATTGAAGAGTTTTTTTCTGGGAATTGCATTTGACCAGTTGATTCAATTGTTTTCATATTTATCCTTTAAAGTATTCCAGAAACTATAGGAGTACTTCCTTAACTCTAAGACATATTGAGCCATTCTTTTTTTCCTCTACTGGTATAATTAAAAGTTTGGATTTTTATGGATTGGCCTTTCAGAATTGCATAGATGTACCCCAAAGACCTGGCTGGTTTAGATCTGAGCCCTAGTTCTTGATTAGATGTGATATTTAGACAAATCAAAGTCCTGTATTTGGTTTACATATTTGAGGTGTTCAGATATCTGTACCAACCTCATAGTTAAATTAAACTAATGTCATCAGGAGTCAGGAGGGATCTTATAACTCAACATGCTTTATACTTGTCTATTACTACAATGAACAATTAATTTATAGCTTTAAGTATTTTTTTTACTCTGAAATACAACAACAGGAAGGAGGAAAAAGACATGACTTTTTAAAAGCTGTTTTTGATATATTATGATTTTAGATATAGACCCTATTTTTCAAGATATAGAATATTTTCTTTGGTCTTTAATGGGATCCAAGAATGGATGTTCACTCACCCAAACACAAAACTATGGATGAATCAACAGTGATAATGCAATTTATCCTGGAAACAAGAGGAAATTTTAAGTTTGAAAGTTTTTGAAAGATGAGGATTATAATTTATTGAAAGAGTAAGGGAAATATCATAGTGAGTGGGAGGGATGAATAGTGACATAAGACAGCTTTATGAACTGGTGCCTTGTATTCAGCTTTTACTTGTTTGAATGTCTTTGATGTGAAAATTCTTCAGTTGCATCAAGTTCTCATGAAGCTCCGCTACAAACTTATGCCTTACTAACAAGCTTATTATTGAGCCATTTGCTAGAGGAAATAGTAAGTCATTCTCTCAAAGTCTTAATTACTTAGAGTGTTTCACATTAGCGTTTTTATATCCTGCTCATTTTACCTCCCAATCAAACTGCCAACACTTGTCCTCTTCAAGAAACCTCTGTGGCCAAATATCAGAGCTCACTTCTATGAGCTTTCTTCCTGTCTCTGGGTTGTCTCTTGATTTTTTTTTTTTTTTGCATTTCAGCTAAAATTAAATAGAACACTATTTATAGTTTATGATATAAGGCTAGATGTAAAAATACATTCATATGTGTTCAATGAAAAATTATTATTAATTATTAGTCAATATTTTGGTGGTGCTGGTGAGTGGTATGATTAATATGGGATTTTATGGTTAAAATCACAGGTACATGATGGCACAGCTTGAGTTGGAGTCCTTTTTTTGTTTGTTTGTTTTTTTAGACAGGGTTTCTCTGTATAGCCCTGGCTGTCCTGGAACTCACTTTGTAGACCAGACTGGCCTCGAACTCCGAAATCCGCCTGCCTCTGCCTCCCAAGTGCTGGGATTAAAGGCATGCACCACCATGCCTGGCTGAGTTGGAGTCCTAATTAAGAATTACAGTGCCTTATTCTCTAAGATTAAAAGAAAAATCAACAAATGGAACCTCATAAAATTGCAATGCATCTGTAAGGCAAAGGAAAATGACAATAGGACAAAACAACAACAAACAGATTGGGAAAAGATCTTTAACAATCCTACCTTTCTTAGAGGACTAATATCCAATATATACAAAGAACTCAAGCAGTAAGAATCCACAGAATAAAATAACCCTATTAAAATGGGGTACAGAGCTAAACAAAGAATTTTCAATGGCTGAGAAGCACCTAAAGAAATGTTCAACATCCTTAGTCATCAAGGAAATGCAAATCAAAACAACACAGAGAATCCACCACACACCAGTCAGAATGGCTAAGATCAAAAACTGAAGTAAAATCAGATGCCAGTAAGGATGTGGAGAAAGAATCCTCCTCCATTTTTGGTGGGATTGCAAGCTGGCACAACCACTCTGGAAATAAGTCTGGCAGTTTCTCAGAAAATTGGACATAGTACTACCAGAAGATCCAGCAATAGCTCTCATGGGAATATACCCAGAAGATCTTCCAACTGGTAATAAGGACACATGCTCCACTATGTTTATAGCAGCCTTATTTATAATAGCCAGAAGCTGGAAAGAACCCAGATGTTCCTCAACAGAGGCATGGATACAGAAAATGTGGTACATTTACACAATGGAGTACTAGTCAGCTATTAAAAACAATGAATTTATGAAATTCTTGGGCAAATGGATGNATNTGGAGGATATCATCCTNAGTGAGGTAACNCAATCACAAAAGAANTCACTNGATNTGCACTCACTGATAANTGGATATTAGCCCNGAAACNTAGAATACCCAAGATACAATTTGCAAAACACAAGAAAATCAAGAAGAAGGAAGACTAACGTGTGAATACTTCATTCCTCATTAGAATAGGGAACAAAATACCCATAGAAGGGGTCTGTTGATCTTCTAAATTTCCAAACCAATGTATTAAAATCCAAACTTGTTTGTAGTCTCTGAGCCTTTCATAATACATTTAAGATTTTGGCTTAAAGTATATGAATGTCTAGGCTATCTGCAGATTTGAAAAGATTTTTATCACTAATCTTCCTTTATCCAACTCATTCTGAATTACCACAATATATACATTGATGAATTACAATTAGCCTATACGATTTTATATTTTGCGTGTCCTTTAGTGTATGTATTTTTCTCCAAGGCTTATGGTTTCAGAAAGAATGATTGCCTTTCTGATCAGTGGTTATTTTTTTATTATTATTACTCTAAGTTAACAGTTGTATAGCTCTAGGAAAAATTTCTGTTCAATGTCTGTATTATTAACTCCCATCTTGCTTGTTTTATTTTTCTAAAACAATTAATTTCAGCGTTACATCTTTCATACATTTTTGCTGTTATTTTCTATAACTCACTGAGTATTTTTTTCAAAGTGTTATTTAGAAATACTCTGTCCAGCTGGACATGGTGGGGCACACCTTTAATCCCAGCTTTCGGGAGTCAGAGGCAGGCAGATTTCTGAGTTCGAGGCCAGCCTGGTCTACAGAGTGATTTCCAGGACAGCCAGGGCTATACAGAAAACCCTGTCTCGAAAAAAAAAAAATCAAAAATCTTTCCAAAGCACATTTCTTAAAGGACCAAGTTAGTGAAGTAGCTCATTCGGCAAAAATGCCTATTATCTAACCTGACAACGTAAATTTGATCCTTGTGATCCATATGATTTAAAAAAAAAAAAAAAAAAAAAAAAACTACTAAGTTGTCCTCTGATTTTCATGTGTCCTGGGGAATATGAGTCTACAAGTGTACACACTGGCATACACACATACACACACACACACACACAAACACACACACACACAGAGGCACATACACACACACCACATATAAATTTGGTATCAATATTAAAATGCATACATATAAACACACAATAAACTGAATGAAACATAGAAACATTTTTTTTCAACTTTCTGGTCAGGCAGTTCATAGATAAATTTAGGATTGGCAACTGTTCTTGGTGGTTGTTGTTGTTGCATTGTTTTTTTCAAGTATGTAGCTTAAGTCTTCATTCAATGCATAAAGCTTTAGTAATGGGATCAGCTTGATTAGGCCTGTAAGTTGATTCTATAAATGCCAACGGAGAATCCTGATATTGGAAGGCCTGGATCTGTGAGTTCCATTTTAGAGCAAGTAGTTTCATTGATCCTGCTGCAATGATCTTCAGAAAATATATGTGTGGATTTCTTCTTTCCCATGTTGAAGGGTTTCTCCAGCATGTAATCCAAGTGTTTAGGGGAAAAGTGATGGGGATAATATAAAACCGTCCCTCCCTTCTGCACTGGATCTTTACCACTAAGCTGTACCAGAGGCTGCATGACATCACCTGGATCTCATAGTGCATGTGAGGGTAGTTTGGGCAGGGTCATTTGTCCAAATTGGTATGTCTGTGACAGTATGAGATGTGGAGATTACTGCAGCTCTCCTTTGGTAAGCTAATATTACTCCTAGAAACCAATGAATCAATAGATACAAAAATAGTTTTCTTTTGTTTTTCTCATAAAGTGTCTCATTTGTGGTTATTATGTTGTTAAAATGTGCCTCAAGAAATAATCTGCCTTTTGTAGATCTTTTGAAGAATATAATGTGTGTGTGTGTGTGTGTGTGTGTGTGTGTGTGTGTGTGTGTGTGCATTAAGTATTAAATTAACCTAAAAGCTAGAGATATCCAATGAGCATTTTGGGGAAAATAGGGTCTATTTTTTATACTATTAACATTCTATTTTTCCTAGTTATATATATTTAAGAGATTTTCACGCCAGAGTTTATTTTTCCAAATTAAAGTCCCGTTACAATCTATGACTGATTTCATTAATCCCAGTTATTAAACACAGTACATGGAAATCACAGTTAAGATAATGTCACAGGTCATCTTGCTTTGGTGACTGACAAGCTGATCTAGTTCTTCAAGTGAGAACACAGCGTGAAATATGTTCTCCCTGTCCTAGGCCAATTCAGAGTTGTTTTTCCACTTGCTTGCGTGCAAATGTTTACTAATCCTGAAGTCAAAAGAGATCAGTTTCAGTCGATGTGAGTGAACCATCAAACGTTTAAGTAAGAGAATTAGTGGTTTTCAGTCCACTATCTCCAGATGCTGCGTCCACAGAAACCTTGGCATATCCATAGATTTTGTTCCCAGTATTTTCTATTCAGATGATAGAAACAACCCTGCATGGTATTAAAGATTCTAGAAACCTCCTGCTGCTTACAAAAGAGTAAGTGGCATCAGAGTCAGTGTCTTTTCTGCACACCTGACATTTGTGTTCAATTTTAGAGTGTAAGACAAGTACCAACAGCTTAAAGTTTCTATTAATATTTCAAATGATCAGAAAAGTTGTTTTTTCTTATTTATTTATTTATTTATTTATTTACATCATAAACACTGCTCCGCCTCCTGCTACTTTCCCTGAATCCCCTCCCTTTCTCCTTTGGGAGGGTAAGGCCCCCTCCTGATTATCCGCACCCTGCCAGATTAGGTACATCTTCTCCCATTTTGGACAGATAAGTCAGCTATAGAGACTAAGCTGCATGTCTGATACATATGTGCCAGGGGCTTTGTTCCAGCTTTAGTTGATGGCTTAGTCTCTGAGAACTCTCAAGGGCCCAGGTGAGTTGTGTCTGTTGGGATTCCAGTGAGATTCCCTTCCCCTTTGAGGCCTTCAATCCTTCCCCCAAGTCTTCCATAAGTTTTCCCAAACTCCATCCAATATTTGCCTTCGGTGTCTGCATAAATTTCTCAGAGGACAGTTATTCCAGGCTCCTGTCTGCAACTACAACAGAGTATCATTGATAACCTCAGAGATTGGTGCTTGCCCATGAGATGGGTTTCCAGTTGGGGCCGTTACTGGTTGGACTTTCCTTCAGTCTCTGTTTAATCACTTCATTTTTATGCACAGGACAAATTTTGGGTTGAAAAATATTATTGGTAGATTGGTGTCATTATCCTTTCAGTGAGAATCCTGATTGGTTACAGGAGGTGGCCTCTTCACATTCTCTGTCCCCCCACTCTTAGGTATCTTGGTATCTTTTCTACCCTTCTTTCCGTTTAACAACCCGTACAGTTTCACGAAGATGACTGCCCTAACGTGAGTTAAACAAGGATGACACCAAAGGACAGCTTAGAAGTGGAAAGCCCACAAGAACTGAATTCTACAGAAAGAAGGGTAGACAACTCAGGGAAGCAGGGAGCAAGAGAAGAGGGGAAGAACAGACCAATGAGATGTCCAGGGTCAAGTAGTCTCACCCGAAACCATAAATGAAACATTATACATTCTAAGCAGGTTACATTTAGGAAAGTATATACATATACACATGTGCATACAACAACAATTAGTGAAAAGAAAGGCAGTGGATTTTATAGAGAATGTGGAGGGGCATATTGGAGGCTTTAGAGGGATGGAAAGGGAGAAATGTTGTAATTATATAATAATCTCAAAAAGGAAGAAACTAAATTTCTTCTTCTTCTTCTTCTTCTTCTTCTTCTTCTTCTTCTTCTTCTTCTTCTTCTTCTTCTTCTTCTTCTTCTTCTTCTTCTTCCTCTTCCTCTTCCTCTTCCTCTTCCCCTTCCCCTCCCTCTCCCTTCCCCTCCACCTCCACCTCCCCTTCCTCCTTATTTCTTCAAAATAATAGTTACTCTACTGCCTCCATCTCCAATAGCTGGGGCCTTATTAATGAAAAATATTTCCTGGAGTATGCAGGCATGTCCAGTATGGAGAATTGGATACTAAATCAAGACCTTCACAATGTTCTCAAAGGAAACCAGAAACATCAGAAGGCCTGAAATCTCTGTGGCACTTGCTCTCTGCCTGCACTGTCTTTTGAGCTTCTGTGCTGTCTTTGAGTCCCCTAGTGCAAATAAGTTCCACTATTATACAGCACTTTCTGCTTAAGCATCATTTGGTACCAAATTTAAGTCTGCCTCTTTGCTGCTGCCTACACATTAGGTCAAAATAAGATCACACTGACAGTTTTACAATGTGCATAGAACTTGACATTCTCTGAGACTCATCTAAACTGTAAAATACAGAGAAATCAAAAAGAAAGGCTGTCACCTAGTGATCTCTAAAACAAAAGAGACCCCCACTGACATGCAAAAGATGAAGCTCCATTTTTTAAGAGGACAAATAATTGAAGTAATGAAATAATTACCTTTTTTTCTAATTGAATATTTCCCCTTATTAATTAAATAATTTTCCAACATTATAAAAGTATATGATTTTATGAATAATGACAATAATAATAAATGGGGCACTTGAAGTATCTGTAGGTCATTGAATTAAAATACAGTAAAGGCTTTACTGTTCTTATTTGTATGGAGGTTATTTTGTTATTACTGTCAATTCCCTTTTTGATCCTGTATAACCAACAAAATGTTCTAGAATCTTCCAAGTGAGCTTTTCTCCTTTGTAAGAGTTTAGCACTCTTTTTCTGACTGTGTACTTTAGTAGACATTCTTCAAACTTATTATATATCATCATTTCACATCACTTCGCAGTGTCTGTATTTACTTCAAAACATGCATTCTCTTCAGGGACAATTCCAGTCATTTATATAACTCAACATCTTATGAATATATATATATATATATATATATATATATATATATATATATCTTATGAATCTTAGTTAAATCTTCATTGTAATATATGTCACCAACCTTTATTATATTCCTACTTTATAAGTTTAGTTATAGATAGCAGTTACTCTTTTGAATAAATTCATGGTTCATTAATAAATACATAATTTAGTGTAATGTCACATAGGTGGGAAAGAGGAAACAGTGGGTGTCTGACCTTCTGAATTCCAATCATAAGAAGATAAATCTCCATATAGTATAAAAAACAATATTGTTTACATATTTGTATGCAGTACTCTACTTATTTATAATATACATATGACTTATATATATTATATTACCACAATATTTATTGTTATTAACTGATAAGTTCACTATGCAAATGTTAATTGCTTGAATTATTTAAAATACAAGTGACACAAGTATTATTGTAAAATTGCTACTTTTACTATTCCATTTATCAGACAAAGAGCCAGGATTCAAGAACGAAGACTTTTTTTTTTTTTTCAAAATCACTACCATAAGAAGTGATATTATTGTTCTACATGTTTTACAAAGGGCTAACATCCTATACTACCCTCTTGATTCTTTTTTGCAGACATTTCACTGAGATATTTTTTCCCATGTAGATAGAAGACATTAGTTGCATAGGGCTCTAATTACCAATCTGACCCATTATATATAATAATTTTCCCAACTTGTTAGGAAATAGCTCAGACTGCACACAAGTTAGAAAATAGGTTATTAATAAGTATAATTTTCTGTCACGAGGCATCTAATTTGATTCTTACATTTCTGTGATACTAAATGTTGTCTATTTCTTTGTTATTCTTTTATGTCATATTGCTCTAAACTGTCAGGAGTATTACACTGTTAAAAATACCCTATGAATTGAACATGTTTTTGCCTAAACTTACGACAGGCCGTGTTTTGATTAAATCATAATATGCCAAAAATATATGTAGAAATGTATATATTTTTAGGTAATTAACAGTTGGAATTAGAGATGAATGGCACTTCCTCCCCCTTACCAGTTGCTTGGTGATTATAACTATATTTTTGTCCAGGCCAATTTTTATCATCAGCCTTTCTTGTAGACACTTAAAGCCACTTCATCGCTTCAGCTGCTGCAATTCACTTGACTTTATATAGGGATGATACATATTGGTGTTGAAGTCACTCCAGAAAAATGTTCAGGAGTCCCAGGCCCTAGTGACATTAATCACACCAGTGGAATTCACCTATTTTAACAGTAATTGATCCCACAGATTAAATAAAAATTCTGTGCTTCCTCTTACTAGAGAACACCTTCAGAGTGTGTTGTTTTTAATAGTCTTCATTTCATACCATGATTTACTTTATTCTTCAGTGGTGATACTAACCCACATTCAACTGGACCTCCTCAAAAGCAAAAATCACATAATCCATACCAAGGTGAAAAGAAGCCTGAACTTCTCTGTTTCAAGTCAGGACAAGCTCACAGTCCTGGAATCAGGACTGCTTTACTTCCAATGTGCACTCTTTGTTTTCCAATGTGTTTTTGGTTTTGTTTTGTTTTGTTTTGTTTTGTACTTTAGATTCAGAAAACATTTCCATAGGAGGGCAATATTCTCAGCAATGAAGATATTCCAAAAAATCCTAATAACCCTGACTAACTGAGTTCCTCTTTCTTGTTGAAAAAAAAAAAAAAAAAACAAGAGAACATATGTGGTTTAGTACTTAAGTTTGGGAGAAAATAGTATAAGAAACCAGCCTGGCTGGAATCATTTCACTCAGACAGAGATAATTTGACTCTGGTATCAAATCAAAAAATTCCTCAGACAAATATCATGTAGACTTTTCCACAATTTTCCCAATGCTTTTAGGATTTCACATTTTTATATTTTAGTATATCATCCATTTTGTGAACGCTTTTGTATGCAGTGTTAAGATAGTACCCAATCCTAATTTCTGTCTTCTCTTTGTAGATCGCTTTTCAACATAGACTGAAAAAAACAGCCATTTTCTTTTCCTTTTTTTTTTTTTTTTTTTGGTTTTTCCAGACAGGGTTTCTCTGTGTAGCCCTGGCTGTCCTGGAACTCACTTTGAAGACTAGGCTGGTCTCGAACTCAGAAATCCGCCTGCATCTGCCTCTCAAGTGCTGGGATTAAAGGCATGTGCCACCACCGCCCAGCTCTGTCATTTTCTTTTTATTTTATTATTTTATTTATTTACATCTCAATGTTATCCCCCTTCTCAGTTAAACCCCCTATTCCTTCCCCAGGGCCCCCTGCTTCTATGAGAGTGCTCCACCACCCTCCCACTCCCTCTAGCCTCAGCACCCTAGCATTCCCCTACACTAGGGCATGGAGCCTCCACAGAACCAAAGGGCTCCCGTCCCATTCATGCCAGAGAACGAAATTCTCTGCCACATACGTGGCTGGAACCATGGGTCACTCCATGTGTAGTCTGGTTTATGGTTTATTTCCAAGGAGCACTGGGTGTTCTGGTTGGTTGATATTGTTCTTCCTGTGGGTTGCAAACCCCTTCAGCTCTTCAGTCCTTTCCCTAACTCCTCCATCATGGTCCCTGTGTTTAGTCTGCATCTGCATCTGTATTGGTCAGGCTCTGGTAGAGCCTCTCAGGGGATAGCCATACCAGGCTCCTGTCAGCAAGCACTTCTTAGCATCAGCAATAGTGACTGTTGATTGGGCAAGTCTCTGGATGGCCTTTCCTTCAGTCTCTGTTCCCCTCTTTGTTCCTGCATTTCTTTTTGAGCCTACCATGTGGTTGCTGGGAAATGAACTCAGGACCTCTGGAAGAGTAATCAGTGCTCTTCACCGCTGAGCCATCTCTCCAGCCCCATCCTGTACTTCCTTTTGAAAGGAAAAGTTCTGGATTAATATTTTTGAAATGGCTCCATCCCTCATACAGAGACAGTGCCTATCCTCTGGATATGTTCTCTACAGCTTCTCTCTCCCCTTTGTCATCCCTGTTGGGTCCTGGGAACAGTTTAGGTTCCCAGCATCTGGGACATTCTAGTGGCTACCCCTAGTTCTCCATCCCCATCTGCTACACACCAACTTTCAATGTCCTAACCCTCTGAAATTCTACACCTCCTTCCACACCTGATCCTGGCCCCCTTTCCCTCCCCTCTTCTTTTCATGTCAGATCCCTCTATTCCTCTACTTCCCAGAGATTACTTTCTTCCCCCTTCTTAGTAGGACTTAAATCCTTCTCTTCTGTGTGTCCTTTCAAGGGTTAACTTATTATATATTCATGATCTATTCACCTGCAGACTTAAATTTTTAGAAATATCTAAAATTGGGCTTGAAATATACTTAACACTTTAATACTCTGTACATCTCTTGAGTTACACGTTAAGTCCTGAGGGAAAGACAAAGGTGTGAATGCCATAGAAGTATGAAGAACCAGTCAGTATTCCAGTATTCTAACTCCTATGTGCTCTCTGTGAAATTACACACACACACACACACACACACACACACACACACACACACACTCATAAATGAGAAAAACAATCTTGTTTTTACTGTGGATACTCCCATATGGTAGTCCAGTCAGTCTTTACAACTTGGAACTGAGATTAGCATATTAAAGCTCCTGTCATGACAAGTTACATCTGTTAGGTCCTAACCTCCACAGAAACTGTAGAAGGTCACAGATACCTTCATCACCGCCTACAGTAGGAAATACTACAGTATGGAAGCCACTCATGAATAATATCACATTCAATTGTTTTAAGTAAGCCCACATGTGTTCTCAATTTAACACTTAAACAAGCGTTAATTGTGAATACAATTTTAAAATTAAAGTCACAATTCTGAGAAAATTCTCACCTGTCTAAAAATATGTAGGCACTAAAGAGATCATCCCGTGTCCTCCATATGCACACCCAGATTGTACAGTTGACAAACCATGGACGTTGGGATTACAGGAAAGAGCATTTAGAAAAAAAGCAACAGCACTTAACCAGTCAAAAAATTATGTATATTATAGTCTGAGATTCCCAAAGCCAAGGTTAGGAGAAGCACGCAGGGAGCAGAAAGTCACGGACAAGCAATGAAGTAATGCAGCATAAACAGGGTACATGCTGCTATTCAAGGAATGCAAGGATCAATTTCATTAGAAAACCCTGAGAACCAGGTCAGAATATGCCTCCGTTGAGCCTCTAAGCAGGTAGAGAAGCAGATATGAATCCATACTCTGTCACCTTCTCACAAGAGCAGTTAAAACAACAGAAGCTTTATCATTACCTACAGACCAGCTCTGCTTTATCTCTTCAAAAGTCACCATTTTTATTCTTCATTCAAGTCCAAGGGTTGGCTCTGCATTGTAGAATAGACGGGTTCCTCCTCCTCCTCCTCCTCCTCCTCCTCCTCCTCCTCCTCCTCCTCCTCCTCCTCCTCCTCCTCCTCCTCCTCCTGCTCCTCTTCCTCCTTCTCCTTCTCCTCCTTCTCCTCCTCTTCCTCCTCTTCTTTATTCTTTTGTTGGCCTGTAATTTCTTGACATATTCTGGATAATAAAAGAAGGTATTTTAATTATTTTCCCCAGTACATACAAGATACCATAAGTAGAGTAACATGTTTAAGATTATCTAAGGAAGTGACTGGTATTATACTCTTCCAGTCACAGCTAACACTATCTCTTTGTTACATGTTTTTTTTTTTTTTTTTTTACATATCCATGCCTTGCCTGGGGAGTCACATAAACAAATACTGAGTGAGGAAGCTGAGCTAGTATTATTGTCCAAATAGAAAAGTCCCTATCTTTCTGTATTTTGCAGTTTATCCCAATAAAGTCCATTGGCTTCAGCAAAGTGATTACAGGATGAACGGTTTGAATCTATAGATACAAATATGGTTGTATTCTATGCTTCAGGCATATCTAATGCTGCCATAGAATCTAATTCTTGAAACAGGTTAATTTTTTTTAATTTCCTGTACTATCTTAAATATAAAATTATCAGACTTTCACACCTCCTATCTTTAACAAAAAATCTATTGCAACTTAACCTTTAAAAAAAATAAATAAAAATAGGGATGGTCCCCTTTAGGAATGAGTGCAGGTTCATAACTCAAAATCAGAGCGTGTCAGGTACTATATGCCTTGACACGTGGGGCATATTTGAGGAACTGTGGAGTACCCAAGATTCCATAGTCAGCTTAATGAATGCAGACCCTGAGTTGGCCCATAGCTACACGAGTGTGAGGCCAGGATTGGAAGCCGCCTCATGACTCCTGAATGGCATTCTTCCCACTGCGCAGGGTCCAGTCCACATAATTACACCTCGCAGGCCTCCCAGAAGATGGCAACCCCATAAATCTCTTTGGTGGACTTTCACAACACAAATCAGTCTCAGTTACTATTGCTCCAGCAGGATTTAGAGGCTACAGGAAAGCAGGCTCCCTAACACTACTATGGAGATAAATTGCTCCACAAAGAGTTGTGCTGCCTTAAATAGGCCATATCAAAGCACTCAGCTGTGGACCAGGAAACACTACAAAGGCAGACCACCAAACTCAAGCAGAATGAGAATGGTAGGAATCAGAGAAATGGGAGCTGATAAACAATTAGTATAAAGTATGAAAACTATTTCTATGCATCCAATTTGACTTAATTTTACTTGCATCTGAGGTGCTCTTAATCAAAAATCAATCTGTGTGTTAGCCCTCCTAGATATGCCACTATTTGAGAAAGATTGTCTAAGTTATTTCACACATCTGTGCATCTGTTCTTTTTACTTCACAATGTTCACTTTTGCCAATTTCATTGTGAGGAGAGAATTAGATTTTAAATTACATGTAAAGGCATTTGATGGTGACTATAAATTGTCTATGTATCTTCACGCAATAATAGAAAATTGACCAACAAGTACACTAACACCTTGAGTGTCTCTTCATAGTCCTTACAGAATGTGTTTTCTCTCTTCTCTCCAATTTGTTGAGGATCCAACCTTTATAGGCTCCACTGAATTGCAGTACTTTTACCTTTATATAAAATATTTCTGCATCTTACAGTGTCACTTCCATCAATGCCATTTGGCCAGATTTGGTAGTCTTTTTCTCATGCTTCAAGATCAAACACATAGCCCCTTCATAAACACTCTGTGAATGCCTAGCATCCTGCTCACCCATTCCATCATTATATGAAAATATTTGCTTGACATAATAGCATTATTAAGTAATGACTGATTTCCAGTTTTTGTCCCCTTAGGTAGAGACTTTGATGACAGAGACTATGTATATCTAGTCTTTAATTAAACATAGTGTGTGTGCACATACACAAACACAAACACACACACCTACACAGAAATAGACAGGGACACAGAGACAGGGAGAATACAGATATAAAATATAATTCTATACTCGTTACTTCCTTCTGAATTTTCCTCTTCTTTGGCCAGAGTACTTCCTGTAATCTCATACATTTGTAATTGCTTAATTTCCGTGAAGACAAATGAGCAAAATTACTTCCAACTTTTTTAGGTTAACATATTTTAGTGTGACAATGGCTGTCAGTGTATTTTGCAAATTTTAATCTCATCTGGTTTAGGCATCATAAGATGTCAAAAATAATCTTTATATAAGGTTTTCTCATAAATTCTTATACCTTATCAGGGAATTAAATAAACTTACTGTTATCTGGAATAACGATTCCTTCTTAGGACATTTTCAAATGAAGTTTTCCTATATGCAAAAATATGTTAGGCAAGTTGAAACATGTGGAGTGACTGACATATTATTATACCCAAAGTTATTTATTTATTTCAAGAACAGCAGCGTGAGGGGTTCGATAGCATCTCTTTGAAGTATTTGCAGAACTGAGTTTTGTACAGAGCGCTCTGGCCACAGGCATTTACACTCCAGGAAGCTAACAGTGCACGTTGCAAACAGTGAGTCACACTCCCAGTATTTCAGAAAAGGGTAGAAATTTGCCATGTTTCCATTTTTTCTTCATGAGTCTCTATCCACCTAATTTGCTTCCTCATGTCTCCTGGATTCTAAGTGATCCGATGTTTTCTTGGCCATGGAGCAAGATGAAATAATTTTTGAGTCAGACCCACTGTTCATACACAGATTTCTTGTTATAATCTGTAAAACATTTTACAATGGATTTGTGGATGTTTCAACTTATAAATTTTCTCCAGATTACATACCTATTAAAGACTATAGACAAGACACTGACATGTCCTTGCATTCTTACTACTTGATACAACACAAGGTCATTGATTTGTGCTGAGCAAATCTATTTCCAGTGGATGAAATAATGTAATTCCAAATGGTTACATCATCGTTCACATTTTACCCAAAGTTATAGATTTAAGTTATCATTTTACTGATACTTTGCCTTCTAACAATTTTGTAAAATTTTATAGCATATCCAAATGACCTTATCTATCCTTATGTTCACCCCAACTCTATCAACCCCCTTCTTTGTCCCTACAATATGTGAACAAAATTTTCCAGGACAAAAGTATTTGATTGTTGTTTTATTTCTTAATATCTGCTAGATAAGTAGGACCACTAACTCTCAAAGTAATCCTCAGAATTCTGTGTAACTCCTGGGCCACGTTCAGGCAGGCTTGGATTTTACATAGATTGCATTTTAAACAGAATCCATCCTTACCTGTTTGCATACTTACTCCTCTCTCAATGAACACAAAACCCCAGTTGAATAGCTGTAAGCTGTATGAGTGAATCTCCTTGTTGCTATGATAAAACACCCTGTGAAGTGCAACTTAAGAAGAGAAGGTTGCTTTTGGTTTACCCTTCAATGATGCAGTTCATCATGTGGAGAAATATATGGCTACAGAAGCCTGAGTAGACTGGTCATACTGCATCCAGTCAAGACAGAGGATGGTGAAACAACAGGGTGCCACTTGTTTTCTATTTTCATGAAAAAAAACATCCACCTCATGTCATGGTCTACCATGGTTGTGATAATTCTATCTCCTAGAAGTCAATTAACATGAACTGGATAATTCCAGGAAATTATGCAATGAATTTTGTCTCCTGGGTAAGTCTAGGTCTTGTTGACACTGATGATAGCCATCATGCAATCCACAGATGAAAGCATAAGACATTACTCGCTTGTTTCATGAATTTAAAGTTCATCAAGATAGTCCATTCAGGATACTTCAATCATGAGCAAGAAGGAGAAACAAGAGCACCTCCCTGATGTCAACATTGTGAATGGTGAAAATGTGGCATTAAGACTAAAATGCATGGAGTCTTGTGAAACCTGCACAGGATGGCAGGTGGTCTACTCTTTGTTACCCAGAGTTCCTTCAATGGACACATAAAATAAACAATGTTATTCTCAATGTTAAATGTGCAACTAGATTGTGTTACACTGAAGATAAACAGATCTATGAAAAAAGAATCAAGAATGACCACATGACAGAGCTCCAGCTCTATAATTATTGCCATTGTTTGAGCCTCTCTGCCCACATTAGTTCTAATAATCCTGACA
The DNA here is from genome assembly GCF_900095145.1 of Mus pahari. Classification (NCBI taxonomy): domain Eukaryota; kingdom Metazoa; phylum Chordata; class Mammalia; order Rodentia; family Muridae; genus Mus; species Mus pahari. The sequence continues at coordinate 25,147,175 of NC_034609.1, forward strand.
AAGAAAATTGGAGAAAAGGAGTGGTTTTTTTTTAGATGGTAGATAATTGAGTTCCAGCATACTGATTCCGAGACTCTGTCACTTCCTAATATTTTGTCTAGATGATTTTAATTATTACATAAATACAATGACGCTAGGCAGAATTATTGGTTTTCTTACAAAATAACCACTTTTTAGTTCAGTGGTTATGAATTGAATTATATTTATTCAGGAAAGTTAAACACGAACCAAGTGTATCAGAATTGTGCTAGGTCCTGACATCAATATAGCACTATAAACGCACGATAACTGAACTAGTATAGAGGTACTTTTGGCATGGAACCAATGTCAAAATCTAAAAATAAAATGCCTAATGAGTAGTCATCATTATGAGAGCTTGAATGTGTAAGTATATCAAAAGAAAAAGTAATAGAATTCATAAGATTAAAAAAAAGAAGCCTGGAAGTAGGAGCATTATCTTGATATAAGTAAAAAGACTAAAAGAAACAATAAAACAAACAAACAAAAAAATCAAAGAAAAAGAAAAGGAAACTTATTTATATTACTTATCAGCAAAACAGCATCGACTTGATGCTTTTCCACTTCCAGCTTTCAGTTCCTCCTCAGGAAAAATGAATAAATAATGCATCAGAGTTTGAATATACTTGCATTAGAAAAAAAAATCTATGCTGTACTTATTTATTAGAAGGGGCACTACATTCAGAGGAATTGGTAGTGGTCAGGCAGAAGCATACTGAAGCACCAGTGAATTTATTGTTTATTTCTCTTCAATTTGACCATTGATTATATTGTATAATTTTGTGCCTGTATATAGAATATGAAGCTGCAGTATGAGATTTGTATTGTATTTTATATAACTTGGGAGCTTTTTTTTTCTAAATCTCAATCTATGAGAATGAATCGTAGAATTGTAGAAATCTATATTCCTGATATTGTCTGTTGCAAAGGCCTTTTTCATTTCACCGTACCTTAGGCTAAAGATACAAGTTTCCACATTTAAAAAAAATTGATCAGGAATAACCTACAAATGAGATCCCTTACAGCACTATCTATAATGTTCTTTTCTTTTTCTCTAGATTCACCTTTAGTGATGCTCTTATAAATAAAAATATAAGTATCCAAAATGGAATGTAATCCTGAGTATTTTCTGACTTCTACTAGCACCTTAAGGATATCAAAGAGGTTCATGCTTTCTCAAGGCTGCATGTCATTCCTGGCACTCAAATATAGGTCTTTTCCTATACAACTCACAATTATTCTGCTTAGTTTCAGTACCTTTGAAAAGAAGTACATAGTGCTGATGAGCAATTTTTGTAAGTGATTTTTAAGATTAGAAAAGTAAAGTGTAAGCCAGATGAACAGACATAGAGGGCTCACCCATTTTATGCTTGAAAACTTCTTGTTATAATTATGTGATATTTATTAACTTTTATGTATGATGTGTATGTTACTCCCAAGGAAAAATGATACAGTTATGAAGAAGTCATTTTCTATTTTCATATATATGCTGGATGAGAAAATAATAACTCAAATATTTATGTTATGTAACATTAGCTTTGTTACACTACACACCCCTGAGCTCACAAGAAAAACACACATTATTTTCTGGCAGAGTACAAATGTTGTCATTTAATTAGCCCTTAAGGCACTTCATGTACATTTCTCCTTACTTTATTTATAGAGTAAGATAAGTCCTTCAAGTTAATCAGACAGATATGTGAGATCCAGGAAAGGGAGATGAATAATCCCCTTGGCGAGCAAAGTGAAACAGCAAAGCAACATCATCCAAGGAAGACGTTCCCTCAAGGTTCTACACTTCCTGGAAACAATGGTAGCAGAGCTGAGAACACCACTCAAAACCAGATGAGGAGTAAAAGGAGATGATCCTTCTTCTTTGCCCGTTTCTTCTAACAAGACAAAAAAAAAAAAAAAAAAAAAAAAAAAAAAAAAAAAAAAAGGTGACCCTTTGGGTTTCCCCAGATCTCAGAATACTGAAAATCCGGGGGGGAAAAAAAGTGAAAATATATGTTCCCAGGCTACACATACACATCTTTCCAGGAGAGAACCCATAAATTTGTTAATCTCTAATTTCTTCTTTGCAGGTGCCATTTAACGTTTATAAAAATGTGAGTAAATGTATGCCATACCATTATGCTCTACTTCCCTAGTATATATAGTACTAAATTCCCTTATCCTTAAAAGAATGCTGGAGTTGCTGTCACAGGTACATACACACACAATAACAGAAGGTCTATCCTTCTCAATGGTTTGATAATAAATCACATGTAGACATTAACCTGTGGAAGCTGGTTGAAGGCAAAAAAGGAGTCTCAATCAAGATTGAATAATATTTTCAAATATCTGAGAAAGGGATTAGCTTTACAAAGATCCATTCATGTGTGGAAAGAATTTGCTAGTGAGTTATTTCTATTCTTTCACTTAATAAATAGATAAATTAGGGTTTTTGTGACTGATTTTTTTCAGGCTCCCAAACAGACATTGATTGGGAAGCTGAGTTTCTTTCTCTCTGATCTTTCTATTACATTGTGCTAATGACCAGATCTAGATGAAATTTAAATGTCACATCCATTCCATGACTCATAAAATACCCAGTTCTTTGATAGGTTGATTTATTGTGTGTGCCCCAAAAAAGATTCTATAGCATAATAGACTATAAAACATTCCACTATTAAAAGTGACCCTATGTTCTCTTTTCACAGATGAGGAAATGAAAACTAAGAGGGGAAATTACTGCCAATTGATTATTAATAGAATATATTGAACTCAATTTTAACTTTATCAGTTTTCAGTTTAATATTTCTTAATAATTTCTCATGGAACTTCAATTATATCCCAACTTCCCACCATTTGAAACACTTACTGAAACACATATGTGACTGATTTTTCTTATATAAATAGGTTCTCAAATTTTCTTCATGTTACTTTTCTATAAATCATTGATTTTTGATATTTGGCTTTTTTCATTTTTAATCACAAATGCATTGCATTTCTTGCAAAACATTCACCCCATGTTTACCTAATACCTATAGCTTTTTTGTGCAATATCTTCATACACTTCAGGAATCATTTACATTTCATGGAATAGTTAAGATTCTACTTGTCCATCTATGAACCCTTTGAACTATAGCAATGATGGTCTACCCAAGACATGCTCAATGATGCAAAAGTAGCACAAATGTCAGAGGACTAACCAATCATATCTTGGTGAAATGTAAGGCCCTCTCTACAAGTAGAAGTCTGTATCTGGCACTAATATTGATGCTAGGCAACCTGGAACAAGGGCGGCACCCAAGAATCAATGGGAGTGACCTTAGATGTAACTCACTACATTGAGGATATTGAACCTGAAGTGGTCACCTCCTGTAGCCAGGCAGGGACCCCTGTGTAGCCATAGAGACACTAACCCACTTGCAAAACTTTCAACCCCAATTTTATCCTGTATAGAAGAAGATGGAGCAGAGACTGAAGGAATGGCCAAACAATATCTGTCCCAACTTAAGACCCATCCCATGCGCAAGCACCAATCTATGCTTACATGTTGTACTCTGAGAGGCTCCACCAATCAGCTGACTCAGACAGATACTGACAACCAGAGCCAAACAGTGGATGATGTTTGGAGACTCATAGAAGAATAGGAGGAAGAATTGTGGGAAGGAAGGGCGTAGGATTTCTACAGGAAGGCCTAAAGAGTCAACTATACTGAACCCTTGGGGTTCTCCGAGTCTGAACCACCAATTAAAGAACATACATATACAGGCTGGACCTAGGCCTCCCTGCCCATATGCAGCAGATCTCTTAATACTCATCAGAGGTGCTTCTTTTGTAGTAGATGATAATTAACAAAGAGATCCACAATTGGTCAGAGCATAAAAGACTTAAGAGTGATCTGACCTCAACAAATCATCTATATTGCAGCCCCTTTCCCAAGACCGAATGTGTACAACGAGGCAGATATATTGCAAAAACCAGAGGTGATAGATGAATACAAGGAAAAAGTGGTTTCCAGACATAGCCTGGCATTGTCACATCACCCAGATGCTAGGCAGATGCCAACAAGGGCCTGCTGATAGGAGCCAGAGATAGCTGTATCCTGCGAGGCTCTGCCAGTGCTTGGCAAACACAGAAGTGGATGCTCACAGCCATCCATTGGACTGAGCACAAGGTCCCCATTGAAGGAGCCAGAGAAATACCCAGGGAGCTGAAGTGGACTGAAACCCCATAGAAGGAACATCAATATGAACTAACCAGTACCCCCAGAGCTCCTTGGAACTATACTACCAATCAAGGAAAACACATGGTGGAACTTGTGGCTGTAGCTATATTTGTAGCAGAGGATGGCCGAGTCGGTCATCTACGAGAGGAGAGGCCCTTGGTCCTGTGAAGGCTCTATTCCCCAGTATAGGGGAATGCCAGGACGAGGAATGGGAGTGGGTGGGTTAGGGAGCAGGGGGAGGGGGAAGGAGATAGGGAATTTTTGGAGGGAAAACTAGAAAAGAGGATAACATTTGAAATATAAATAAAGAAAATATCTAATAAAAAATTACAAAAAAAGAATGTTCAGCAGTTGAAACAGCTTGTGCAAGACCTATATAAGCTACAGCCAGACAAAATTCCAGCACAGACAAGGAGGTTTGAATGAAGTCCTGCCTCTAGCTCAGAATCAACTAGCAATTCATAGCTATGAATGGGAAAATCAATTTCATTAACAACGTGGTCCTACTGGATTGACCATGCTTCAATAGAAGGATATGTATGCAAGATTATATGGTCAGAAACAATTTTAAATGATAGACTGAAAACAACAACTAAGAGGCTAAACCATCTTAAAGAAAAATAAAAGCCAAGAATGTGATCTATAGCAGAACCCAAGTTATACCCAAGTATCAGGAAGCAACCTACAGCTTGTTGTTCAACAGTTACTCCCTAGTTATATATGATGCATGGTAGACAGGTGGGTGTGAGTGTAAGGGTTAAAGACATGTCAGATGTTTTTCAAAGAACTAATATAAACAAAAAAATGTGAAGTTGTTTTAAAAGTTAAAAAATAAGTAAAGATAAAGAAAGGGAAAGAAATGAGCAGTTAGTTATTATTATATTTTTTAGATATTGGATTGATTTACTCCCTGATATCATTTTTAGGAGAGAGAGAGAGAGAGAGAGAGAGAGAGAGAGAGAGAGAGAGAGAGAGAGAGAGAGAGAGAGAGAGAGAGAGAGAGAGAGAGAGAGAGAGAGAGAGAGAGAGAGAGAGAGAGAGAGAGAAGCACATCTGAGGATGCTGGAAGAAAAAAGATGTTCTCCATGGGGAACTTAGTTGCAGTAAGACTTGAGGAAAAAATTAGTATTTAAGGAAATGAATATGTTAATTAGCTTTATTTCAATCATGCCAGACTGTATAATTATAACATCACTGGGTATTTCAAAATTATACACATATGTCAAAAATAAAGTTTAAGAAGTTTACAAACAACTTCATACAAAAATAGTAGTAATAATGAGCAATCATCACAGAGACCTATGAACCGCAGCAACTTCCCATAGAATGTTTACATGCTGTCTACTTGATTACCACCACCACAAATGATATTTGAAAAAAGCCGAACAATTTTACTGATGAAGTCTTAGGACACCAATTCATCATATCTGTTCATAAGCTTATTTTTAGTGTCAAAAATATTTTATATGACTTGGGAGCTTACCAGTGCTACAATGGAAAATTACTTTCAAAATCATGAGTCTTTTCTCAAGAAAAAAAGATTAGGGTTCTTATTTTTTTCTTCCTTTTTATTAATTTATTCCTCTCTCAGATATTACACTCCAGCCACAGTTTTCCTCCCCTCTTTCATTTCCTGGCACTGATCACACCCACCTCATTTTCTCCTTCTCCTTTCCCTTCAGCCTTGGGGAGGCATCCCAGGGATATCACACAAAGATGGCCTATCAAGGTGCAGCAAGACTAGGCACCTTGCTTTATATTAAGGCTTGACAATGCAAACTATTATGAGGAAAAGTGTCCCAAGAGCGGGCAAAAACTTCAGGGACAGTCACCACTTTCTCACTGTTAAGTGTCCCACAAGAAACCCAAACTACACCACCATAGCATATAAGCATATGTTCTAGGTGAGATCCATCAACCTCCCTGGTTGTAGGTTCAGACTTTGTTAGCCCCATATGACCCCAGATTATTTAATTAGGGGGATTTTCTTGTGGTATCCTTGAACCCCCTGACTCCTTTCTCCCCCTCTTCTACAAGATTCCCTAGGTTCCTCGTAATGTTTGGCTGTGGATCTGCTCCCATGAATTGTTGGAAGTTTTGTAGACAATTACGCTGGTCTCCTTTCTACAAGTAAAGCAGAATATTATTAGGAATCATTTCATTGAATTCGTTTTTGTTTTTGCTTCTCTTGTTTGTTTGTATCCTAAGTCATTGAGCTATCTTGCCTGTTTCTTGGCATGGGTCTCTACTTGGACCAGTCATTCATTGGCCACTTCCACAATTTTTCCACCAACTTTACCCTACCATATCTTGCAGGTAGGACAAATTGTAAGTTGAGAGGTTTGGGACTGGGTTGCTGTCCCAATACTTTTACTGAAAGTCTTGCCTTATTACAAGAGATGGTCCATTCAGGTTCCTTATCAGCTATTGCAAGGTGTCTTATCAAGGTGCCTTATCATTATCATAGATTCTTGGGAGTTTCCCTAATACTAGGTTTCAGGTTTACCCCCGAGATGCTCCCCCAATACTGATAATCACTTTTGGTTCATTTAATCTCCATACATTCCACACCAGATCCCTCCATTTCTCTTATCCACCTTATCTACCTGAATCCCTCTATTTAATTAGATTTCCTGGGCCTGTGGATTATAGTATCGTTATCTTTCACTTTACAGCTAATGCCCACTTGTAAATGAATTTATACCATGTTTGTCTTTCTGAGTTTGGGTTACCTTCTGAAGGATTTTATTTTTATACCCATCCATTTCCCTGCAAATTTCATGATTTTCTTTTCTTAGGAGCTGAGTAATATTCCACTGTCTAAATGTGGCAAATGTTCTTTATCTATTCTCTAGTTTATTGGCATCTAGGTTGTTTCCGGTTTCTATGTGTTTTTATTAATAAAGCTGCTATGAACATATTTGACTAACTGTCTTTGCTGTAGAATGGAGCATTGTTTGGTTATATACGCCAGGATTGGGTCAGTCTGGTCTTGATGTATATCTATTCAAACTGTCTGACAAGCCCCCATATGTATTTCCCAAGTGACTGTACAAGTTTGCACTCTCACCACCTGATATCTTTAATAATTTTATTATGAGGGAGTGTTGAAGTTTCTCAAAGACATTTTTATCATTTGACAAAATGATCATGTCTTTTTTAAACTTTCAGTTTGTTAATATAGCGTATTTCTTTGACTGATTTTTCTATTTTGAGCCATATTTTTATCTCTGGGATAAAACTTAATTGATCAAGGTGGATAGTCTTCTTTAGTCTTCTTGATTTGTTCTTGGCTTTGGTTTGCAAGTTTTTTGTTTGTTTATTTTGTTTTTTTGAGACAGGGTTTCTATGTATAGCCCTGGCTGTACTGGAACTCACTCTGTAGAACAGGCTAGCCTCAAACTCAGAAATCAGCCTGCCTCTGCCTCCCAAGTGCTGGGATTAAAGGCGTGCGCCACCACTGCCCAAATGGTTTGCAAGTATTTTGTTGAGTGTTTTTACATCAATATTCATGAAGGAAATTGGGTTGTAATTCTATTTCTTTATTGAATCTTTGTGTGGATTAGGTATTAAGGCAATGTTCTTTCTGTTTTGTTTTGTGGAATGATTTAAGAAATATTGGCATTAACTCATCTACTGTCTTGCCCTGTTTTTGTTTGTTTGTTTGTTTTATTTGGAGACTTTTAATGATCTCTCCTATTTCCTTATGGTCTATAGGCTTATTTAAATTATTTATCTTATATTGATAAGTGGTATCTATCAAATAAATTGTCCAACTTTCTAGGTTTTCTACATTTTGTGGAGTATAGTTTTGTCAACTATGACCTAATGAGTCTTTAGATTTTTTTTTCAGCATCTGTTGTCTCTCTTTTCATTCCTGATTTTGTTAATGAGCATATTCTCTCTTCATTTTTTTTATTGGTTTGGATGAGAGTTTATTTATCTTATTGATTTTCTCAAAGAATCAACTCATTATTTCATTGATTCTTTATATTGTTCTTTTTGTTTCTATCTATTGATTTCAACCCTCAATTTGATTATTTCATACATTCTACTCCTTTTGGGTGTGCTTGATTCTTTATGTTTTATAACTTCCATGTGTGCTTTTAAGTTGCTAGTATGAGATTTCTCCAACTTATTTGTGTAAGCACTTAGTGCTCTAAACTTACCTGCTTGGACTTCTTTAATTATATTCTATAAATTTGGATATGTTGTGAATTCATTTTGATTGAATTTTAGGAAGTCTCTAAATTTTTTATTCTTTAATTTCTTTATTTCTGTCTGGACCTAGTTGTCCTTCAGTCAAGAGTAGACTTGTAGAGTTTTCAGGAGTTTATAGGCTTTCTTTTGTTTTGTTGTGGAAATCCACCTTCAATCAGTGGTATTCAGATAGAATATAGGGGGTGATTTTAACTTTCCTGCATCTTCTGAGATCTGCATGGTCTCCAAGTAGGTGGTCAATTTTGGACAAAGATCTACAAGTTTCTGAGAAGAAGGGATATTAATTTGTGCTTGGGTGAAATGTTTGTTAGACATATTTGAGTCATAATATTTTGGGTACATCATTTCTCTGTTTAGGTTTTGTCTGTATGATTTGGACATTGGTGAGACTAGAGTATTGAAGTTTCCCTGTTTTAATGTGTGAGGTTCAATGCATGATTTAAGTTTTAGTAATGCTTCTTTTACAAATATGGGTACCCTGGCATTTGGAGCATAAATATCCATTATTAAGATATTATCTTTGTGGGTTTTCCTTGGGTGAGTATGAAATAGCCTTTCCCTTCTTCTTCTTTTTTTTATTTTTTTGATTAATTTTAGTTGGAAGTTTATTTTATTCAATGTTAGAATATCTACACTAGCTTAGTTCTTGGGTCCATTTGCTTAGAATTATTTTTTTCAAACATTTACTCTGAGGTAATATCTATCTTGATGTTGAGGTATGTTTCTGGTATGCAGCAGAGGATGGATTTTGTTTTCTCATCCATCCTCTTAATCTTTGACTTATTATTAGAAAATTTAGTTCATTAATATTGGGAGATTTTAATGACTGGTGCCTTGGCAGCCTGTGTAACCTCTGTGGTTTTGGTTGTCAGCATTGCTTCTGGGTTCTGAGAGGTGACATGACCTTAGTTTCAGATATTGGTGTGTTTGTGGTGGAGTAGGGAGCTCTAGGGTACTGCATACTGTCGTAGACTATGGCGTTCTGGATACACACATGGCCCCTGGGCTTCTACGTACCTGCAGGGATTCTCATGTTCGAGCACTAATATGGTGTTGCCACTAGTAGAGCAGAAGGTTTTTGCAGGAGTTGTGGGCTAGGATATAGAGGTGGGAGGGGTGCTCTTTGTGAAACAAGGTGGCTTCTAGGCTGTGTTGATGATTACAATAGGGGTTTTCCACAAAGTTGCAGTTGCAAGCATGGTCTCTGGCAGAGCAGTGGGTTTAAGCCATGGTTGCAGGCTTAGCTCTAATGGTGTTAATACAATATCCGGTTCAGTTATATAAAAATGGTTTCAATTTTTTGTTGTGTTTTAAATGAATGCTAATGTAAAAAAATACAATATCAAAAAGTGTAAAGACTTATGAATAGGACCAGGAGGAGAGCTAAAATTTATAATTGGGAAAATCCCAGGGTCAAGACAATGTGGATCTTTCCATGAAGTTACATTGTGATTTAACAATGCAATCAAACTGAACATTCTCTTATGTCATTAGCACTTTGGTGTAGATTGGAAGAGAAGGTAAAGAGCGTAAAAGGCTCAGAGTCAGGCCAAGCTGGCCCTTCTATTTTTGGTGGATCTGAGTGTACCTAACCTTTACATCACAGGACAAGTTCTTCATAACAGGTAGGTACCAGTCACTGGGGTTCTACTTGTTGTCCTTCACTTTTATTGCACCTAGCTCCCCAAGGCACTTACCATAAACTTGAATTTGAAATGATTTAACTGGTTCAAGTTTCACTCTGACACCTCAGACTACTCAGACTATGTGTTAATTAGATGAATGTAGTGGCTTGATTATGGTTTGCTCAGGGGGTAGCACTATTTGAAGGTATAGCCTTGTTGGAGTAGGTGTAGCCTTGGGGGAGGAAGTGTGTCACTATGGGCATGAGCTTAAGACTCTCTGTGGGACTGTAATAGGCATCCTATTTTGGTTGAATGGAGTATGCTATGGTGACCCAATAGAGAAATCTACAAGGGATAGAAAGGCAAGCCATGTTCCCAGAATCAGATGCCTGTCCACAATTCTGTGACTATCAGTCATACAGACAATGTCCCAAGCTTCTGACATTCTGGCTAGACTCCACCCCCGCAGTTACCTGACTATAGCCAGGTATGCTCCACCCCACAGTTACCTGGCAACAGCAAGGTAACCCAGCCCACTATAGGAAGGGCTGCTTGGCTCCTCCTCACTCTCTTTGAGCCCTTTCTTACTCTCTAGCTCTCCTTTTCTCTTTCCTATCCCCCTCCCCCCACTCTCCACATGGCCATGGCCTGCCTCTTTCTTTCTACCTTCTCTCCTTCCTCCCTGCCTTTCTCCAATAAAGCTCTAAAACCATAGACTATCTCTGATCATCAAGGCCTGCCGTGCTTGAACTATGGGATGGACTTTCTCCTAAGAGCTGTGTCTAACCTCCCACCAGACAGCCATCCTGTGCTCTGGCCACGAACCTGACCAAAGACTCTTGCCCATGTGGAAACCATCCAGTGCCTCCTCTCCCCCTGTCTTCTTCAACCTTCAGCCCCATGGGCCCAGTGCTGCCCTGGGGCCCCCACTCTGTTCTCAGTTCCTCTGCCATATCCAGCATGGATGCTGGAGGCTGGGAACCTGGCACCTAGGGCTGCCCCTTGTCCACCACCCGCTGTGTGGGGTCAGTGGCTTCACATAGCCAGACACCCACCCAGGCCAAGTGGAAAGCATGGTCAGTCCTCCCACTTCTGCTTGCCCAGAGCACCAAACTCTGGCAGGGCACAGGTTCTCTCCCACTCCCCTCTTTCCCCCACACCCACCGCACTGCAATTCTCCTTCTAACTATGTGGGAAACAGTTTTCTCTGGGTAGTCTTCAGATGAAGATGAAGATCTCTGAGCTCTTCCTGCACCATGCCTGCCTGGACTCTGCCATGTTCCTGCCTTGATGAAAATGGACTAAACTTCTGAATCTTTAAGCCATCCCCAATTAGATGTTGTACTTATAAGAGTTGCCTTGGTCATGGTGTCTGTTCACAGCTGTAAAACCCTGAATAAGACAATGATCAAAAGTATTTTGGAAAGGGAACGGTTTATTTCAGCTTAAAGTTGTATTCTATTACCAAGGCAATTCAGAACAAAAAGCCAAGACAGAGATCTGAAAGAAGAAACTGAAACAGAGGACTTAGAGGAATGCTGCTTATTGGCTTGATTTCTTATGGCTTGGTCAGATCATTCTTGTATAAAACCCAGGATCATCTGCACAGTAGTAGCACTGTACTCAGTGGGCTAAGGCCTCTTCTATCAATTAGAATCAAGAAAAGGTCCAACAGACAACAGAGCCATGCCTATAGGACAATCAGCCTTTTCTCAGTTTGGTTCTTCTCTCTTGCCAGATATTCATGTTAGGTTGAGAAAAAAAAGTTTTCATTCTCCAAATTGTTTTAAAGGTGGGTATTTTTAGATTCCAACAATATTCTTGTTCCCATATAGGGAGGTGTCTTTGATCATTGTAAACTAAAATTGCAGGAGCAGGCTTTCTCTAAAAGGAAGAACTTTTCTAAGACTTGAAGTATTTACTTGGAGTCCAGGGTAGTGAATCTTTTAATTCTATATTTATACTGCATCTATTAGATTACAGGCTGAACTTTCTCATTCCTAGAGCTGAGAGCTCAGGCACTCTTATTATAGGTTACAGTTCTATACCTCTCAGTTCTACTCTAAATGTCCTATGAATTTCCTCTTAATGATAGTAACCACAGGAAATACTAGGTATGGTCTTAATGACTGTCCCAGTAAAACTGTCCTTTCTTTCCCAATATGACTGCTGGAACTCCTGTCTACCTTTGCTAAACTCACTGATTAAAACTCCTTGCACAAAACATGTTCAGGGAACACTGGATTCCAATATTTGAGGTGGACAATGGATCACCATCTTTCTCCAAATATTATGAGATCTCTCTATTTAGCCTCTAGGCATGTGATATTCTTCCCTGGACCTATATATAATAAAATCTTAACAGCATTGCTTATCTCTCCTAATCACAAAAGGGATGCCATAAGAGTATAGTAATCTAAGAAAGCTAAGAAAACCACTTCTGGTTATCTTCTCTGTAGGAAGTCTTTGTAGAATTGTGGTTAGTTTTATGTCATTGGTCTGTTATAGGTTTCTACCTGAAATAATTCATTATATATTTTGCTTTTACATTAATACAATATCAGCCACCTCTCTTTGAAAAACAGAAGCATATGTTCTCTGAATCTTTCATGGATAACTGGTCACAAAAAGTAAAGAAATCTTATAAAATATGAGGATTAAATATGAACCAAGCTAAAAAATATGTCAAACACACATAGTTATGCAAATTATGTTCTGTATGTCTTCACATATGCATCTGTGAGGTATAAGGAGTGTGTGCATGTTTTAATGACACTAAAACCACCCATATTATTCTGTAAAGTAAAGTAAGTATTGCTATCATTTGGTCATTGACAGTCAAATGATATTGTCTTGTTTCTCAGAATGACACTAGTTCCAGAGATAGGACCTGGATCATTGAGATCATGACACCACAGGTTTCTGAGACATCATTCTTTTCCTTTGCTCTGGCTGGAGATATGGAATTTGACTATGACACAAATCTTTCCCTTTTTTATCTCTGCACTCATTAGAACTGATCCACTCTAGACAGGGTCCTTGATCTTCTGAACACAAAAACCATGTCTCATTGCAAGTTAATTACATGACAATCTAGTTACACAAAACTAATAGAATTATTTTAATCATAAATAATGTTTCATTATCCTATTTCATCTTCCCAATCATCTTGAAAAACATTTTTGCTTGTAGAAAATGGGAAAAAAAAGAAAAGAAAAGAAAAAAGAAAGAAAGAAAGAAAAAGCCAGTGATTTCTACACGATTAATTCAAGTTTTTATTTCAGGTTTCTGCCTTGGGATGAATTGAAATCTGAAGGCATGATCATTATCAGAATAGTGAGCCTATATTGTTTCTGCCTGCCTCAGCATTTAATCAACTGCCTCCCATAGCTGTACTTTTGGTTCTCTTTCTTTAACCTTGATCCCTTGAAATGAACAAAAGTTCTAAATCTACATGGACAATTTCCAAAATAAATTTCTAGACTTTTCTGAATTTGGATGCAGTTTCTTGGATATAATATGCAATAAGACTCAAATAAAGAGTAGCATTTTGCTATTGGAAAGCTGAGTATCAAAAAAGCATAGATGATTTGAAGTAAAGACACAGGTCTTTACTTCTTGACTCTCATGGAATGAGATCATGTTACTTAGCTTCCCTTTATTCTTTGTAGATGCTCAAGGTGGCAGGAAACAGTGCATGGGGCCACACAAAGATTTTTCAGGAGAGATAGCCATATAAACCAGAGATATAAATCATTTATGTAGAAACAAATTGCTTTCCTAGTCATTGTCAAATTTCAATAGACCTTAAAAATCTGTAGTTTTTGTTTGCATGAAGATTCTCTTATGGCCCTGCATCCTTCACTATGTTTTATTGGATTTTCTCATTCCAAACATAAAAAATGACAATATAGAATTTGAATATGCCTAAGAAATTCTTATTGATAATAGATATAAATCACAAACTTTTCTCAAGAGAACACACATTGATTGTTCTTCTTACATTATTTTGTCTCCACATACCATTAGTTATTTCCACAGAATTCCCTAATATTCATTATTTTCTTCATTTACATATTTATTGAATGTTTTGTGTATATCAGATACTGTTTTATTCTAAGATTATACTTGCAAATAATTTAGAAATTACCACTTCTCAATCAATATTCATATGAAGAAGAAGAAAAGGAAATATGGAAACTCATTGCCCACATTCAGAAGTGCCACCAAGAAGACAAAACAGTGAATCAACAGCAAATAAGCAAAGAGAAGAGAAATTTAAATAAAAGAGTAATATGAGATTAAAGAAAAAAAGCTACTATTCTGCAGTTGCAGAATAACAGGAAAGTTCATGGTGCTTCATGTAAAGGCTGCAGCATCTTCAATTGTACTGACATATAAAGGAACATGGCCTGCAATCTGTTTTCAAAAGAAACAAAAAGTTAGTGGATCCATTTATTGAGGTTGAAGTATAAGATCTGAGAGAAAATGGGACTTCGGTTCCATAGCATTATAATTTGTTTACTTGTGTGTAATCTCGTCCCAATGTTCTGAATTCCCATCACTTATTTTACTCAGTAAACTTCATAAAGCAATGCTTTTTACACTGGAAAAAGCTACCAATATGCATTTGGAATAAATCTAAGCAATAAACTTCCTAGTATTGTCAGGGGCATCTCTATATGCATCATTTCTCACATGACCATCTGTCAAGTGAAAATGTGCCAGGCACCATGCAGCTTAGAAAGCAGTGTGGGGAAATGAAAATCGACCACGTTGGGAGTTACAGGCACATTCTTCCATTCTGTCACACGCGATGTATGCTAGTTTCCTTGCCCTCCCTTCACCAGAGTGGTGTCCTTTCTAAAATGCAAATGACAAGGATGACTCTGGAAAACTCACGTTCTTAAAGTAGGATAAGCTAAGCCCTAAGACACGCTTGTGTTAATGAGTTTCCTCGAAAGCAAAAAAAAACCAGCAGGGAAATGAAATACAGTACCTGACAAAGAGAATTTATAATTACATGTAGAATTTACAATATGTATGATCAGAGGAGAAAAACCACGAGTATGCTTCAAATTTATTGTCAAGTCTAAAGAACAATGAGAACAACCACTGCTAATGGCATTCATCAAATAAAGGCAAAGGCTGGTGCCTAGTCATGGCTTTATTTGCTTAGGGATGTTCTCCTTTATATTTACCGTTGTGATGAAAGAGTGGCACACTATGAATATATTTTAATTTATTTTTATTTTTAAACATTTGTGAGTTTTTTGCCTCCCTGTATATTTATGCACCACAGTGATAAAGGGGCAGTATAGGCTAGAGATGCGAATCTGATGTCCTATGACTGGAGTTCTGGACATTTGGTAGCTACTGCATGAGTAGTAAGAATCCAATCTGGATCCTCTGGAAGAGCAGCTAGTGCTCTTAACAGCTGATCCATCTCTCTGCAGCCCTGATACACAATAAATAAATCAGCAAATAGGAAATATCAACTGATATTTGTTCACAGCCCTGCATGAGGGAAAATCTTTAGCATTTGATGAAGTCTATCTTTTCTCACACTTGATTTTATTTTAATTTATTTAGTTTCTCGAGACAGGGTTTCTCTGTGTGGTGCTGACTCTCCTGGAACTCACTCTGTAGACCAGGCTGGTCTCGAACTCAGAAATCTACCTGCCTCTGCCTCTGCCTCTGCCTCTCAAGTGCTGGGATCAAAGGTGTGTGGCACCACCGCCTGCCTTCACTCTTCATTTGAGAGTATGGAATTATAATACAGTGAGACAGATTTGTCCTTCTCTCTAAAGTCCAGAAACTATAGGGCATTTTATGACTTCTGTTTGTGCGACAAGAAAATTTGTAAACACCAGAGAAATACAGAAATAGTTACTCTAATTAATATCTGAGAACAGATCAGAAAAAAAGGAAATCCCCAGTGTTTTGTTTAACAGGTTGATAAGTTTTCTGCTTCACAGCCAGCTTCGAAGTATGTTTCAAGTTCCATGGAGCTAAATGTATTGGACTGAAAAGAATCTCTCAGAATGAGACTTAAAATATTTAAATATACAAATGGAACTACTTGAATGATTTCTAAGTAGGTTTCCAAAAGATTCATAATCTTCATTTTATTGGCTCAAATCAGCTCTTTCTACTTTTGTGGTATTTGTAAGCTATGCAGAGCAATATGAAGTGTTTACTCTGTTCTAAAGTAGAACTAGAATGGTAGGTGGGTTCTTTTTAAACATTTGGAAAAGTATTGTTGTTTTTATAAGAAATGAGATGTGAAGGAATAAAATAGTGAAGGGAGCATAGATGAAGAAACAAATTTTTAAAAGATAATAATCCCAATGCAAGCCAGCCATAAAACATGGCTACTTTTAATGTTAAGAAATATCTAGCTACAGTAATAGGACTTGTATAATCATGAGAATTGGTAGCACAAGTAGTAGGGTATCAATAATCAGTACTATGCCCACCCTTACATTCTCTCCTTTACAAAGGATATCAGTAAGAAGAAAATACCCTTGTTTCAATAATAATGTCATATGATGAGTAATTTAAGAAATGAACCTTTTTACTTACATGATATAGTTATATATAGATATAGATATAGATATAGATAGATAGATAGATAGATAGATAGATAGATAGATAGATAGATAGATAGATAGATTTAGATTTAGATTTAGATTTAGATTTAGATTTAGATTTAGATTTAGATTTAGATTTAGATTTAGATTTAGATTTAGATTNTAGATTTAGATTTAGATTTAGATTTAGATTTAGATTTAGATTTAGATTTAGATTTAGATTTAGATTTAGATTTAGATTTAGATTGCCAGGTGTCAAAATTCTCTTCAAAACATGAAAAGGCTGACTTTAATGACTAGTGAGATTCTCTATGGGTCAGAGAAAGGAAAACATAAAAGGATAGAATGATGTAAGATGTTCTATTGGCTCAGTTTGTAAGGATGAGTCTAAAGCAGAGCTGGATTCATAGATGTAGACCAATACTTTGGAGTCTAAAACAAGAGGCCACCTAAGGATTACTAGTTGATGAATAAACTGGATTATAGTCAGTTCCATACACTCATGGGCTCTAGAACAAGCCCTTATATTACAGATAATGTGCTGGGATTTTTTCAACTAAATTGAAGATAAGATGAATTTTACAAGTCCGGTTCCAATATGAAAACCAGGTACTTATAACTCTTCACTCTAACATGCACCTATGCACCAAAGACCTATGATTTTGTCCACATAAGTCTATTTCTTAAAGTTCTAATGTCTGCATTCTTGTGTCATTGCAGATCATACCTGAGGTTACATTGTTATATTCTGAGATTTTACATAGATGTTTACCTATACTTTGATGGCTACAAGTAGGTGATGAATTGTCTTACGGAACTAAATCACTGTTAAGCAATTTATTACATTTGGATGAAGAACTCTGGACCAGCAACAAAAAAAAAACGAAAGAAAAAAAAAAAGAATGAACTGGGATACATCAATTTACAACTTACTTAGGACTCAAAGTGTGCTTTAAGGAAATTTCCACAGATAAGCACATTTTATAAGAAAATTTCCCTAGCAATTATGAAGGTTTCCCTAGGACCCTTGGGAAATAGAACAAAATACTTCTTGAATGGTCAGAGCTTTTACTCTACCACCCCAATAGAGAGTATCAGATATTTTGCTTTAGAAGGGTTAAAGCATGGTGATTATTCAAAAGGTATCATAGATTAAAAAAATACCAAAGGGAGACAATACATTTGTGGAATTAGAGCCTTAGGAATGATAGATTATTCAAAGGAAGGTCTAGTTCCAGGAAAGAAGAAATCACAGTTTCACAATGTAGTTTCCAACTATGCACTATAGTGAACCATGAATCAGAATGGTTATGTAGCAGTCTCCATTTTCAGTTTTGCTGAGTTACATACATTGTTATTCATAGAAAATTTGCAGACTTTTGAATCCATACACAGATATTCCAATTAGGTTATGCTCCATGACTAATATACTTTATTTCAATGATAGTGTCAGTTGAAAGAATTACTCTAATCTCAGAAAGGGACAACTCATGCTGTGTAATAGATGTTAAACATCTACTTACAACCTGATCCTGAAAAAAAAAAGTGTTCCTTGCCTTTCAGTCTTCCACCCTCTCTCCAATGATCTTAGGTTAATATATTTACTTAAAAAGATATAGGTGTTTTAGGTAGGCTACAGTATAAACTCAGTGTGTTATAGGTGTGTCTCTTCAAAACTTTAGTAAAATAAATACATCCAATGGATGTTTTTATACTTGCCTGTCATTTAGTAGTCCTATTTTTTATATTAAAAAAAAAACTCTAAAATCAAAGCTAATTAAATGCAGTATTTCTATTTTATTTGTGGAAAGCAGGGGCTGCCAGATTTGTTCGACTCTGTGGGGCTGTCTATAATTTCTCACTTAAGAGGGTAATTTATTCATGACACTAATTGATGATGAAGTGATTATTACAGCTACATGGTGTGTCATCCTTTTCAATTTCAGTGTCGGTCTACTCTGAGTTGGTATCTGTCTTTTGTGAATTTCAGTGCCAGGATAATTATATGGCCATATGTAAATCACCCCATCCAGTTTCTTTGATTTTTGAATGAAAACCAGGAATGGAATTACCGTATAATCATTTTATATGCACCATAAATGGATTTTCGGGATTTTGTATAAACTACGAGGTGAAAACTAATTTGAAAGAGCAGCATTAGGAGATGTTATGAGAAATTAAGTTTAATGATAAGTTTGGAGCTTTGTAAACTTAAGCCAAATGAAGTCTTTAGCATAATGCATTTATTCCCTTTATTAACCTCTTATTAAGAATGTCTATAACTTGTCCTTTATTTTATGACAAGATATTTGAAAGGTTGATTTGATTGAGTCATTTTCATAATTATTAGGCAATATAAAAATATAATAGATTCTAAAACTTCATTTTCTTCTTTAAGGTCTTAAAATACTACTGTGAACCCTGTTCTGTTGAATTTTAGTTTTCTGAGTGTCTGACTGTAGGTCAACCCGAATTCAAAGGTGAAGAAAATATGAGAGCCTACACTAAAGCACTTAATTCATTTTTATAATGTATAGATCATTTAGTAAACACTTAATGTAGAAGTATGGCCTATGGCTTCCACTTATTTACAGTCCTCTGGGGAAAATGATAACCAATGCAGTACTAAAACAAAAGCTTACCTTTTAGGAGAATGGGGAGGGGGTAGGCTTCTGTGTGAATGAACTATTTACTTCTTGATTAGGGGTGCATCCTTTTTACTGAACATCAAGATCTAATTACAGAAGGTTAGAGTCATGTAACACCATTCAGAGATATAATGTACATTTGCATTTTTTTCACATCGGTGCCCTGTTATGTTCCACAGCCTGCCATATTAACCATTCGGCTTGGCTTTGGTCATCCTACTTTTGTAAGATATTCTGCATTCACTAGCCTACAAAAATGCCTTAAATATATATTTGACAATGAACCTGATCTGTGCCAAAACCTTTCATTGAATACAAAATTAAATACGGTAAATTACCATCCTGGCCAAGTACTTCTACCTGCAGCCATAGAGTACAAGATCATCTATCTGTGAAGAATGTGCAGACAAATGGAGATGCTCCCAAGAGATGGTAAGGGAGCTCAAGACTACCAATCATCTACATCATTTATTTTAAGCTTTTTTCATACAGAAGTCTAAAAGTCAAACAAATTAATAAAGTCAAGGATTTTCTATAACATGTTTATCTTTGTGAGCTTTTGATAAATTAATGTCATCCTAAGTTTATTTTTGTGAGCTTTTGATAAATTAATTTCATACAATGTGTACAATATTGATTTATTTTTTGTACTATAAAGCGGTATCCCCAGTTTTCTTAGTCATTCACCACTGACACTCAGATTAACATTAACTTTCCCAAGCTATGTTCATGCTAAAAGCATTGGTTCCATTTTATAAAATTGCATCATATTTTAACTTTGTTCTTGTCTACCTGTGTTTAAATACAACAATATATTAATATTCCCTGATGTACTCAATAGAATAACACACTCAGCGGGATTGTAAACCAAGGAAAATTTAGATACAAATTCTGTTTTACGAAAAGCATTTATATTTAAATGAAGAAATAACCTAAAGTTTTATTCCTCAGAACATAAGCTTTTGTTAAGCAACATGAAATTATAGACTCTTTCATCATACACTCTAAAATACTCTTGCTTTCCTCCCAGTTTCTGACATAATTCTGCTTCTGGAAATGTTAAAACATGACTGTGTCTTTGATCTCACCATTTGCTCTGCCCGTAACACATTCCTTTCCAAGTATCTATTCTTTCAGAGAACAAGTAAAATACCACATTTTCGAATGGGCCATGTCCTTAACACCCAATATAAAATAAGCTCATCAAATCATTCCCAGCACCTAGTTAGAAGTTTTCTGTAAATCTCCATCAGGTTATTTACTGAAGCCTTAGATGTCTTTTCCATCTCAGTAATATAAAATCAACCAAATTGCTCTACCCTCCAAAGCAGAAAATACAATGGCCCTTAAGAAGGATGAATTTGGGAAAGTTGAGAAATAAATGAACAAACTGATCCGTTGTATCAGTATATAAATATAAGGAAACTATTGAGATGGGTCATGTTTCTAGCCCATCAGATTTTCAAAGAATTATGGTTCCATTTGATTGCTTCATTTAGATTAATTTGAAAACAGGTTTTACTTTTAATTTTCATATGCAAACTCCAAAATTTTCTTCAACGGATCCAAAATCTTCCTCAAATAGCAATACAGTTTCTCAAAGTAGACCCTGATTAACAGAGACTTTGAAGACTTCAGCTCAGTTGTTATCATTGAATAACAAAATCTCTGAGAATTGCTCTTAACATAAACTCTTTAAAATGAGGACATTTTATATTTCTGAGAATGGTGATTTTTCTTATGGAAAATTCTGTAAATCTTACCATTTATATCAAATTTTGTTATCGTTGTGATAAATAAAAATATAAACAAAGTATTTTTTAAGTTTTATTTTATATTTTAACTATATGTGTATGTCTATAGGAGTGTATGTGAACATGAGGGTAAGTGTCTCTGAATGTCAGAGGTTTCTGTTTCCCCTGAAACAGATGGGAATTTAGGAACCACCCTATGTGGGTTCTGGGAACTGAACGTGGGTCCTCAGTAAGAACAAAATTAACTCTTATCCACACCACTCTATCCCTATTGATGGCCTCTTAAGTATGAAGCTAAAGAGCTATCCTTCCTTAATCACATAAAGCAGGCCACTGCCACCACTATCATTAGCAGTAAAGATACAAAGCAAAGTCATACACATTGTTTGCTTATTTGCACAATAAACTTGATCATCTGGACTTTGTGGTATACTTCCTTAATCCAAGGACATAGGAGGGCAAAGAAGAAAGATCTCCATGAATTTAAGGAATGATGTTTGTGATGGTGATATTGAACATTAATACCATAAGGTAGAGATGAACTTTTATACTGTCTTATACTTTCACATTCATATACTTTATTGCTCCTGGATTTTTAACTTTTAATCAGGTGTTGATGAACATAACTTTTAGTTATGGATTTCTTAGGGCTACCTATTTAGACACCTGTGTCCTTGGATAAAGAGAATCCTCTTTTGTCCCTTCCTCATGTGTCCTTTGTGTATTGTTTCATTACCCCACCCATAGTTCCACTTCTCTGTTGAATGAAAACATACTATATCATAACATTCTGTTTTTATTTGACCAGTTTAAGTATAGAGAATTCACCTCTATTTCCTCTGCCATTCATATCAACGAATATTTCTTATGCATTCTCATGGTACACCAGTGGAATTATAATATTTACACAGTCATCACAACACCTTTATAAAGTTTGAGAAAATGAAGTTTTGTTCCTTGTGTGTGTGTGGGGGGGCTGTTACAAAGCAATTTTATTTGTATTTTTATTTACAATCCATATGTTGTCCCTCCTCCCTGTCCTCTCTCTCACAGTTCCTCATCCCATTCCTCCTAAACTGTCCCAAGTTGATGATCCCCCCCCACCACCAGGCCTCACCTATCCCTGGGCACTTAAGTCTCTCAAGGACTTTGCTTGTCATGGTCTTTATTCTTACTCAAAGTTTTGAGTCCTTTATTTTATTATTTTCTTCTGTTCAGAGGTTCTTCCTTATCTATTCTTACAGACTATGTCTGCTAGTACTAAATCTTTAGTTCCTCTTGCTCTGAGAATTGCTTGTTCCCCCCTTCATTTTGAAAGATGTTTTTATTGAGACTAGGAGTGCAGAATTCAGTCTTCTTCCTTTGAAACAAGAAAATATTGTGCCTCTGATATCTCTCTGTTCTCTAAAATGTATATTCTGTTGAAGATGAGCTTCCATTTCATTTTCATTGCCGTAGCATAAAGGTATTGTGTTTTCTGTTTATTTCATGACTTTTTCACTGTCATTTGATTTCCAAACCTTGAACCAAATATGTCTTGGTATGATGTTTTTCCTAATTAAAATTGGATATAGTTTAATATGTAAACCGCTTTGCTAGATTTGGTGAATGATCAGGAATTGCATCTGGAGTTATATGTAAGATCTGTTGTCTTCCATTCTTTAAGCATAGTGATGACACATATTAATTCTCCCACAGTTATTTAATGTTCAACTTATTTTTTCTGTTACACAGTTTTTTAAACATTTTATCTCATAGTTCACTAAATATTTCTTTTGTTTTTTTTTACTGTATCTAGTATATTATGAAAATATAAAATACTTTTTTGCTTCTTTGTATCTTTGATATGTTGAATTTTATTTTCAATTTTACAACACTGCCTTCTAGCTTCATAGTATTTTAATGATATTTACTTTTTTGGTTTTTTTGTTGTTTGTTTGTTTGTTTGTTTTTCAGGACAGGGTTTCTCTGCATAGCCCTGGTTGTCCTACAACTGACTCTGAAAACCAGATTGGCAGAAAATTTCCTGCCTCTGCCTCCCAAGTACTTTTTAGGGAATAATGAGAGTTTAGAGTCTGATAATCTTGGACCCATGCAAGGGAAGTCAGGGAATCCCAAAAAAATAAAACAAAACAAAATAAAACCGCGAGAGGCCTTTTTGTAAAAACATGAGGCAGTTTAATGGCGGGGCCCCGGGCCGATGCTTATCTCATGCAGGAGGCAGAGGCATTGACCCTGAGACCCAAAAGCTAGGGGATTTTATAGGAAGAGGGTAGGGGGTTGGGGATTTTGGGGGAACTTGGCAAAGCTTTACACAATTGGCTTGATTACAAGTCAGTAGAATAATACATGCAGGTTGTAGCATCAACAATTCCAGGGAGGGTCAGTAAGACCCAGGCTGCCAGATGGCCAATGAGTCAATCAAAAAAATAACCCAAAACAGTTCTTGTGTTTATGTCTATCCTTGGGGCCACCCATCCTCAGGAATNTCCAANCAAGGGGCTCTCCTGGACATGCCTGGACTTGTTATTGTAAAATCTTCAGCTAGGCCTTTAAAGCCTGTCAGGGCTCAGGCCTTCAAGTTCCTAATAATGCCCTATTTGTTTCATGTTATACTTTTGACGATAAGTTCTTTGCTTTTCTTGAATTTAATTCTTTTCAACAACATGTTAATCTGAATTTACCTTTGCTATTGTTTTATCTGGCACCTTTTGATACCATGGACTGGAAGGAGCAATCACTTTCCCTGAATCACATGACATGACATTCCCAGGTCTCTCAGTCTGACTCCATTGATATGGCATCACACACTTCTGCTGTGCCTTGTGACTTCCTACTGACATCTTCTTATCTGAAAGGCATAAAATCATGTTGTATTGTTCTCCTTACTGCTCCCACTGAGATTGTATTGGGGGTTGGCTAGTGTATGGATTTGTTAGTACTCTTCAGCACTGCAGTTTCTAAGGGATGTGTGTCTATGTTAACAAGGGAAATACTAGTTGGAAATACTGGCTGGTTTTGTGTGTCAACTTGACACAGGCTGGAGTTATCACAGAGAAAGGAGCTTCAGCTGGGGAAGTGCCTCCATGAGATCCAGCCATGAGGCATTTTCTCAATTAGTGATCAAGGGGGGAGGGCCCCTTGTGGGTGGTACCATCCCAGGGCTGGTAGTCTTGGGTTCTATAAGAGAGCATGCTGAGCAATCCAGAGGAAGCAAGCCAGTAAAGAACATCTCTCCATGGCCTCTGCATCAGCTCCTGTTTTCTGACCTGAATGAGTTCCAGTCCTGACTTCTTTGGTGATGAACAGCAGTATGGAAGTGTAAGCTGAATAAACCCTTTCCTCCCCAACTTGTTTCTTGGTCATGATGTTTGTGCAGGAATAGAAACCCTGACTAAGACAGTGTCAGAAATGGAGACTTGGCCACAATTGTCTATTCCTTCATTCCTAGATTTTCCCACCTTCATAATTGACTTGTTAATCCTTGTCATGGTTGTAGCTGGAACTCTCAGCCTCACATAATTCTAAGGAACCACCAACTCACACATCACTCATTATCCATGGGTTAGTCTACAGGCTTTATTACACCCAGGCAGAAGTGCAGGCTCTCTGCTGCCTTCAGGACTTGTCACACTCTATCCTGCAATGGGGCGCTGTACTTCTGATCAGCTTGCTCATGACACTGTCTTGCTTCACTGGCTCTTCTCTGCTGTAGGCTAGGATTATGGCATAGAGTTTCCTGGGGCGTTTTGCTGAAGTAGAGCAGACACTGTTTACATTTTAATTCAGTAAACTATTCTTGTTCTGGTTCATTAACAAAAACAGTATGCTTTTATTCTAGCATTTCTTGTCCACATTGACATGTCTGGCTTGCTGGGCTCTTTACTTCAAGACCAGAAATATATGAAAAGAAAGAAGAAGGAAGAAGAATTTTGAAATACCGTAAAGAAATTCGTCACTGGAGTGCTCCTTGAAACTCCATCTGTACCAAGTGAGTTTTTTTTTTTAACTTTATTTATTTACATTCCAGTCATTGTCCTCCCTCCTCAGTCCCCCCCCCCCAAACACACACACAGTCCTTCATCCCACTTCTCCTCCTCCTTGTCTCTTAGATGGTGCTCTTCTCTCACCAAACCTTCCCATTCCCTGGGGCCTCAAGTCTCTCAAGTATTAAGTGTATCTGCTCCCATCGAGACCTGACCAGATAAACCTCTGCTATATTTGTGTCAAGTGCCTCAGGCCAGCTTGTGTATGCCTCTGGTTGGTGTCTCAGTCTCTGGGAGCTCTCTGGGGTCTGGATTGGTTGAGACTGCTGATCTTCCTATGGGGTTACACTCCTCTTCAGATTCTTCACTAATGCCCTTAATTCAACCATTAGGGGTTCAGTGGTTGGATGTGATTATAGGCTTCTGTCTCAGTAGACTGCTCATAGGGTCCCTTAGAAGACAGTCATGACAAGCACCCATCTGTAAGCACATATCATAGCATTAGCAATAGTTTTAGGCTTTAGTGCCCTCCCATGAGATGGATTCCAAGTTGGGCCAGTCATTGAACCACCTTTCCTTCAGTCTCTTCTCCATTTTTGTCACTGTAGTTCTTTTAGATGGGATATTTCTGGCTCAAAAATTCTGACTGTGGTTTAGTAACCCTGTCCCTCATTTATCAAATGAGATGGGAAAGGACACTTCATATTCATTAAAGGAAAAATCCACCAAGAGGAAGTCTCGATTCTGAACATCTATGCCACAAATGAAGGGCAACCTGGTGAGATTTTTTGTTAAATTTAATTTAATTTAATTTTTATTTGTTCACTTTACATCTGCTTACTGGTCCCCTCCTGGTGTCACTCCCTCTCTCAATCCTCCCCTAATCCCCTTCTCCTCTGAGGTATTCCCAATCTTCCCTGGCTCTTCAAGAGACTGCTCAGCATGGCTAATTACTTCCTCTGCCACAGAGACGAGGCAAAGCAACACAACTAATTGAACTTCTTCAACATTTAGGCAAGAGATTTAGGCATAGCCTCTGCTCCACTTGTTCAGGAGCCACGTGAAGGTTAAACTGCACATCTGCTACAAATGAACAGAGAAGCTTAGATCCAGCCTGTGTATGCTCTTTGGTTGACAGCTAAGGCTCTGAGAGCCTGAACGGATCCAGGTTAGTTGATGATGTTGGTCTTCCTGTGGAGTTCCTATCCCCTTCTAGACCTCCAATCCTTCTTCCTATTCTTCCATAAGGATCTCCAAGCTCCCCGCACTGTTTGGCTTCAGTTGTCTATATCTGTCTGTGTCACCTGCTGGGTGGAGTCTCTCAGAAGACAATGTGCTCTTCCTGTCTGCAAGCACAAGAGAGTACCAATATAACTTCTAAAGACTGATACTTAGCCACATGATAAGCTTCAATTTAGGCAGGCTATTGGTTTGCTGTTCCCTTAGTCTCTGCTTCCTACTCTGTGTCTGCATTAATTGTAAAAAAGATAAATTTTGGGCTGAACGATTTGTGGGTAAGTTGGTGTCTTTATCGCTCCACTGGGGTTCCTGACTAGCAAGAGAAGTTGGCCTCTTCAGGTTCCATATCACCAACTTTGAAAATGAATTTGGCATTTTATTAGAAAACTGGGAATATTTCTACTGTAATACTCAGCTATACAACTCTTGGGCATATATACAAAAGATGCTCCAACTTCTCACAAAGACACTTGCTTGACTATGTTCATAGCTGCTTTATTCATGATAGTAACTGGAAATAGCTTAGATGTCCCTCAGTTGAAGAGTAGATAAAGAAAATGTAGTACATCTAATGTCTGGAATACTATTCAGCTATTAACAACCAAGACATCATGCATTTTGAAAGAAAATAGGTGGAACTTGAGAAAATCATCCTGAATGAAGTAACCCAGACCATAAGGATGTGAATGGTATTTACTCATTGATAAGTGGATATTTATTAGCCTTTAAATGCAGGTATCATGTTATTCTCCACAGACCCAAAGAAGCTAAACAAGAAGGGAGGCCCAAGAGAGGAAGCTTGCATCTCACAAGGGGGAAAGAAATAGTCATAAGAGGCAGTTGGTGTGAGGAAACTGGGAGAGAGGGCTGTGGGGGGGGGATTGGGGATTCAGGAGCACAAATGTTTTGCTTTATAGTTTCCTGATGATGATAGACTTTGAGCATTTCTTTAAGATTTCAACCATTCAAAACTCCTCTGTTGAAAATTCTGTTCAGTTCTGTACCCAAATTTTTAATAGAGTTATATGGTTTGTTGGTGTCTACCTTCTTGAGTTGTTTGTACATTTTGGATATTAACCCTTTGTCAGATGTAGGGATGGTGAAGATTCTTCCCCAACCCATGGGCTGCCAATCTGTCCTATTGACAGTATCCTTTGCCTTACAGAATCTATGTACTTTATGTGGTCCCATTTATCAACTGTTGATCTTAGAGCTGGAGCCTTTGGTGTTCTCTTCAGGAACTTTTCTCCTCTCTCAATGTTTCAAGGGTATTTACCACTTATCTGCACTAAGATTAGTGTACCCAGTTGTATGTTGTGGTCCTTGATCCACTTGGACTTGAGTTTTGTACAGGGTGATAAGTATGTATCCATTTTCATTCATCTACATATAGACATTCAGTAAGTCCAGCACTATTGGTTGACAATGCTTTTATTTTTCAACTGTATGGTTTTTGGTTTCTTTATCAATATAAGTGCTCAGCAGTGTGGGGGTTTATTTCTAGGTCTTTGATTCTATTTCACTGGTTACTAAGTCTGTTTGTGTATCAATACCATACAGTACTCATCACTAATAGTACTCCTTCCGGTCAAGGATGGTGATTCCTCCCAAAGTTCTTTTATTGCTCAGTATTGTGTTTGCTGTACTGAGTTTTTTGTTTTTCCATATAAAGTTGATAATTGCTCTGTCAAGATATGTAAAGAATTGTGCTGGAACTTGTTTGATGGGAATTGCATTGAATCTACAAGTTGCTTTTGGTAAGATGGCCATTTTTAAATATTTTTAAAATTTATTTATTTATTTACTTATTGTAACTATCATATTTTTTATTAGATATTTTCTTTGTTTACATTTCAAATGCTATCCAGAAAGCCCCTGCTCCCCTACCCACCCACTCCCACTTTTTGGCCCTGGCATTCGCCTGTGCTGGGTCATATAAAGTTTGCAAGAACAAGGGGCCTCTCTTCCCAATGATGGTCGATTAGGCCATCTTCTGCTACATATGCAGCTAGAGACAAGAGTTCTGGGGTTAAGGGTTAGTTCATATAGTTGTTCCACCTATAGGGTTGCAGACCCCTTTAGCTCCTTGGGTAATTTCTCTAGCTCCTCCATTGGGGGCCCTGTGTTAAATCCAATAGCTGACTGGGAAAATCCACTTCTGTGTTTTCCAGGCACTAGCATAGGCTCACAAGAGGCTGCTATATCAGGGTCCCTTCAGTAGAATCTTGCTGGCATGTGCATTATTTTGTCTCTGTACTTATATCCTTTCATGGGTATTTTGTTCCTTATTCTAAGGAGGAATGAAGTATCCACACAATGGTCTTCCTTCTTGGTTTTCTTGTGTTTTGCAAAATGTATCTAGGG
>NC_034609.1:25175849-25177454 GCF_900095145.1 Mus pahari
GCCATCTGGTGATCTCTGGAGTTTGTTGTTATAGTTGTCTCTGGTTGGAGCTTGTTCCTCCTGTGATTCTGTTAGCCTTTGTCAGCAGTCCTGGGAGTCCAGCTCTCTCCTGAGTCTCAGTGGTCAGATTACTCTCTGCAGGGAATCTCTCCTCTAGCAGGGAGGGTGCACAGAGGCCTGGCATCCAGGTCTGCCTCCTGGCTGAAGATGTAGGCCCAAAACAGGGCCTGTCCCAGACGATGTGTTGCCTCTACTGTTTATTCACCCACCTGCACAGACTAGCCACCGAGAGACCCTGGACACAATATGACTCTCTCACCTGCTCTGGCAGACAGAACCCTCACAGGTGGCCACCTTTCCTCTGGTGAGGAATGTGCCCAAATTTCTGGAGCCCAAAACAGGGTCTGCCCCAGAAGTTAAGTTGCTTCTGTCTGTCCCAAGGCTGTATAGCTTCTGTGGTCCACACTCTTGCCAGTGCAGACTGGAGCCTAGGTGAACGAGAGAAAGATGGCTCTCCTGCCAGCTCAGGCCTTGAGACTCCTCCTGGGCAGACAGCCCTCCTTGGGCAGGAAAGATGCTGGATGACTGGAGCCATAAAAGGAGTCTGTCCCAGCAACTGTGTTGCTTGTGCAGGCTGCCTTCTCCCCAGCAGTGCACAGATGCAAAGATGGCTCTCCTATCAGCTCAGGCCTTGAGACCCCTCCAGGGCAGACACCCCTCCTTGAACAGGAAAGATGCCAGATGACTGGAGCCAGAAAAGGGATCTTTCCCAGAAGCTGTGTCTCTTCTGCAGGCTGCCCTCTCCCCGGCAGTGCACTGGAGCAAAGATGGCTCTCCTACTGGCTCAGGCCTTGAGTGTAAATCCTTTTGTGGATATTTTGTTCCCTATTCTGGGGAGGAATGAAGAATTCACATGTTGATCTTCTTTTTTCTTGGTTTTGTTGTGTTTTGTAAGTCGTATCTTTGGTATTCTTGGTTTCTGGACTAAAATCCACTTATCAGTGAGTGCATATCTAGTGACTTCTTTTGTGATTGTATATCTCACTAAGGATGATATCCTCCAGATACATCTATTTGCCCAAGAATTTCATAAATTCATTGTTTTTAATAGCTGAGTAGGACTCCATTGTGTTAAACTCTAAAAGTCTTTAATTTCTTTCTTTATTTCATCCTTGACCAAGGAATCATTGAGAAGAGTGTTGTGGAGTTTCCACATGAGTGTTGTCTTTCTATTATTTATGCTGTTATTGAAGATCAGTGTTAGTCCATTGTGTTCTGATAGGATGCATGGGATAATTTCAATATTTTTGTATCTGTGGAGGCCTGTTTTGTGACCTATTATATGGTCAGTTGTGGCAGAAATACCATGTGGTGCTGAGAAGGAGGTATATCCTTTTGTTTCAGGATAAAATGTTCTGTAGATATCTATTAAATGCATTTGTTTCATAACTTCTGTTAGTGTCCATGTGTCTCTGTTTAGTTTCTGTTTCCATGATCTGTCCATTGGTGAGAGTAAGGTGTTGAAATCTCCCATTATTATTGTGTGAGTTGCAATGTATGCTTTGAGCTTAACTAATGTTTCTTTAATGAATGTGGCTGCTCTTG
>NC_034609.1:25177911-25179869 GCF_900095145.1 Mus pahari
TTACTTTCTTGCTTTTTCTAGGATGTAGTTTCTGTCCTATTGTTGATGTTTTCCCTTTATTATCCTTTGAAGGGCTGGATTTGTGGATAGATATTGTGTGGATTTGGTTTTGTCATAGAATACTTTGGTTTCTCCATCTATGGTTATTGAGAGTTTTTCTGGGTATAGTAGCTTGGGCAAGCATTTGTGTTCTTTTAGGGTTGGCATAACATCTGTTCAGGATCTTCTGGCTTTCATAGTCTCTGGTGAGAAGTCTGGTGTATTCTAATAGGCCTGCCTTTATATGTTACTTGGCCCTTTTCCCTTGTTGCTTTTATTATTCTATCTTTATTTAGTGCATTTGTTGTTCTGATTAGTATGTGTCAGGGGTAATTTCTTTTCAAGATGGCCATTTTCACTAAGTTAACTCTACCTATCCATGAACATGGGAGATCTTTCCATCTTCTGAGATCTTCTTCAATTTCTTTCTTTAGGGGTTTGAAGTTTTTGTCATAGAGATCTTTTACTTGCTCAGTTAGATTTACACCAAGATACTTTATATTATTTGTTGCTATTGTAAAGGGAGTTATTTCTCTAATATTTGTTCTCTGCCCATTTATCACTTGCATATAGGAGGGCTACTGATTTCATTGAGTTAATTTTGTATCAAGCTGAATTTATCTATTTTTCTAAATGTGTTCTCTAGTAGAAATTTGGGGGCTGAATACATATACTATTATATTATCTGCCAATAGTTATACTTTGAATTCTTCCTTTTCAATTTGTATTACTCTGACCTCCTTTAGCTGTCCTATTGCTCTGAGTAGAACTTCAAGTAAGATATTGAGTAGAGATGGAAAGAGTAGAACGTTTTGCCTTATCCCTGATTTTAATGGAAGTGATTTACAATCCTCTCCATTTAGTTTGATATTTGCTATTGGCTTGCTGTATATTGCATTGATTATGCTTATGTAGGTGCTCTATATTCCTGATTTCTCTTATACATTTTACAAGAAGGGGTGTAAGTTTTATCATAGGGATTTTTAGCATCTAATGAGTTGATCATGTAATATTTTTCTTGTTTATATCGTGAATTATTTTAATGGAATTTTGTACACTTTACCATCCCGGCATCCCTGGGATGAAGCCTAATTTATCTTGGTTTTTGAAGTCTTTGATGTGTTCCTGGATTATGATTGCAAATATTTTACTGAGTATTTTTGCATCAATGCTTTTAAGAATATTTTCTCTGAAGTTATCTTTCTTTCTTTAGACTTTGTGTAGTTTAGGTATCAGGGTGTCTGTAGCCTCAAGAATGAGTTTGGCAATATTCCTTCTGTTTTTATTTTGTGGAATAGATAGAGGAGTATTGGAACTCGTTCTTTTGTGAAAGTGTGGTAGACTTCTGCACTAAAACCATCTTGCCCTAGGCTTCTTTGTGGATGGGGGATTAGGAAATTGTTGATGAGTACTTACATATGTTTAGTGGTTATGGGGCTGTTTAAATGTTTATCTGATCTTGTTCTACTTGGTTAAATTGTATAAGTCTAGAAAACCCATTTTGTTAACATTTGTTGTTGTTGTTCTTGTTGTTGTTGTTGTTAAGTACAATTTTTTTTTTCAGTAAGACCTGAAGATTCTTTGAAAATCCTCGGTGTCAGTTGTTATGTTTCCCTTTTCATTACTGATTTTGTTCATTTGGATACTCTCTCTCTGTCTCTTGGTTAGCTTGGCTAGGGGTTTCTCTATCTTATTGATTTTTATCAGAGAACCAGCTGTTGGTTGTTGGTTTCATTGATTCTTTGTATTGCTTTCTTTGTTTCTAACTGATTGATTTCAGCACTGATTTTGTTTAGTTTCTGCTGTCTACTCTTTGTATGCTTGCTGATGCTGCTTCCTCTTCTTCTTCTACTTCTTCTTCTTCTTCTTCTTCTTCTTCTTCTTCTTCTTCTTCTTCTTCTTCTTCTTCTTCTTCTTCT
>NC_034609.1:25180074-25191551 GCF_900095145.1 Mus pahari
TTCTTCTTCTTCTTCTTCTTCTTCTTCTTCTTCTTCTTCTTCTTCTTCTTCTTCTTCTTCTTCTTCTCCTCCTAGAGTTTTCAGTTGTAATTTTAAATTGCTGATGTGAGAATTTTCTAATATTTTATGGGGGCACTTAGTGCTATGAACATTCCTTTTAGCACTGATTTCATTTCTCCCATAAATTTGAGTATGTGTGCCTTCATTCATATTGAATTCTAGAAAGTTTTTAATTTCTTTAGCTATTTCTCCCCTGATCTAGAGATCATTAATCATGGATTAATTTCCATGAGTGCGTAGGATTTCCAGTGTTTTTATTGCCATTGAAGTCAAGCTATCCATGGAGTTCTGATAATATACAATGTGTTATTTGAATTTTCTTGTGTCTATTGAAGCTTGATTTGTGACAAAATGTATGGTAAATTTTGGTTAAGGATCCAGGAGGTGCTGACAAGAAGGCATTTGTGTGTGTGTATGTGCGCGCGCGCACGTGTTTGGGTGAAATATTCTACAGTTATCTGTTAGGTCCACTTGATTCATGATGCCTGTTAGTTTCTTTATTTCTCTGATTAGATGTTATCTGGTTGTCCTTTCGATTAGTGAGAGTAGTATGTTGCAGACTCTCACTATTAATGTGTGGGGATTAATGTATGATATAAGCTTCATCAATGTTTCTTTTACAAGTGCGGGTGCTCTTGTGTTTAGGGCATAGATATTCAGATGTCATCTTGGTAGACTTATTTCTTTGATAAGTATGAAGGGTCCTTCCCTGTTGCTTTTGATTAGTTTTGGTTGAAAAACTATTTTATTGGGTATTAGCATGGCTATTCCAGCTTGATTCTTGGGTCCATTTGCTTGGAAAACATTTTTCCAGCCCTTTACTCTGAGATAATGTCTATCTTTATTGCTGAGGTGTGCTTCTTGCATGCAGCAGAATGATGGATCCTGTTTTCACATCTATTATGTTAGTCTTTGTCTTTTTGGGGCGAAAGTTAAGCCCATGGATATTGAGAGGTATTAATTACCAGTGATTGTTGTTTGTTATTATTTTTGGTGGTGGTAGTGGTTTTAGTGGTGTGTGTGTGTATGTGTGTGTGTGGTGCGCGCGCACACACACACATGTGTGTGGGCATTCCTTGTTTTAGCTGGTATGGAATTTTTTATTTCCTGCAATTTCTTGGACATATTTATCCTTCTTGTATTGGAGATTTTCTTCTAGTATTTTCTTTAGTGCTTGATTTGTGAATAGATTTTTTTTTTTTTGATTTTGCATTTGCCTTGAACTCTCTTGCTTTTTCCATCAATGGTGATTGAGAGTTTTGCTTGGTTTCTTAGTCTAGGTTGGCACTTAAGGTTTTCTAGAGGGTGCAGGATATCTAAATATCTAGGCCCTTCTTGCTTTTAGAGGCTCTGTTGAAATGTCAGGTGTAATTTTGATAGGTCTGCCTTTGTATATTACTTAGCTTTTTCCCCTTGCATTCTTTTTCTTTGTTATTGTTCTGTAGATTTAATGTTTTCACGATTATGTGCCAAGAGGATTTTCTATTCTGGTCCAGTCTAATTGATGTTATATAAGGTTTTTGCCTGTTTACTGGCATCTCTTTCTTTAGGTTGGGGAAGTTTTCTTCTATAATTTCCTTGAGAACATTTTCTAGGCCTTCAAGCTGGGACTCTTTAACTTCCTCTATTCCTATTACTCTTAGATTTTCATGGTATCCCAGATTTCCTAGATATTTTCTGTCAGGAAACTTTTAGCTCTAACATTTTCTTTGATTGATGTGCCAATTTCTTTTATATTATCTTCTATACCAGAGATTCTCTCTTCCATCTCCTATTTTCTCTTGGAGATTCTGACATCTCTTGTTCCTGTCCTCTTCATTAGGTTTTTCATCTCTAGGATTTCCTCAGTTTATGTTTGTTTTATTGCTTCTATTTCCACTTTCAGGTCTTACACAGTTTTATTGTTTTCCTTCACCTATTTAATGATATTTTTCCATTTATCATTAAGGGGTTTGTTTCTTCTTTAAAGACCTCTATTTGTTTGATTGTATTTTCCTGTATATCTTTAAGGGGTTTGTTCCTCTTCTTTTTAAAGCCCTTTATCATCTTTGTACAATTGGATTTAAGATCATTTTCTTGTGTTTTGGTTGTGTTAGCATATCTAAGGCTTGCTGCAGTCTGGTAGCTGTGTTTTGAAGGTGTCATATTCTCTGCATATTGACTGTGTTCTTTTGAGGGTCTTTAGCATCCTGAATGTCTTTGGTCCTTGTATGTTCTTGTCATAGTAGGTATTGGGAGGGGATCAACCTCAGTGGTTCTGATGTGGCAGACTTCTGATGGGTATCCTTAGGCTGTGTGTTTCTGGACATGAAGTTCTGTATGGTTCAGGAGCCTTATTTCTGATGAAGGTGGATGGAGAGGTTGTAGGAGAATGGAGCTGCTCCTAGGACAGCAGATGGCTTAAGTCAGCTTTTCTTGCACTATATATATCTTGCTCATATATCAGGGAAGAAGGGTTGGGGAATGGAAGCTTACCTGTATGGTTCAGGAGTCTGATGGAGGAGAGGCAGCAGGAGAATGGAGGACTTTATGAGAGAGAAGGCTGCTGAGGGCAGCCTGGCTTGGCCCAGTGGGCTCAGAGAGCAGGGAAGAAAGAGATTCTCCTTTTTATTTTTATTTAACAATCATTATGGTAGTTTTCAAATTAGTGTCAAAGACTATTATTTATTTTTTGAAAAATTAGAACACGTTTAGCTTATTGTCCTGAAAAATAGAAGACTGTGTCATACTGTTTAAATGACTTTTCCTGATTTTGACATTAATTATCCACTGAAAGTCATACATCTATTTCCTGCTACACCCTTCAATGACATGTGTTATTTACATATGGAAGGCATATAGAGCTTATCTTTTTTGTACCTTGACTTTTGGACCAGAAGGACCAAATTGATAAGTACCCGAGTGTAAACGATTAAACTTTATAAAATAATTACATTCTTCCTATTTTTATTATCTGTCTGCCTTATATTAATCTCTATATCAATTTTAAAAATAGCCAAAACAAACTAAAGTGGGATTTAGCTGGATAGTAGTAGAGGTTTTTTGTTTGTTTGTTTGTTTTTTCCTTTTCTTTTTCTATCTCTGATTGTTCACTTCAGAATGAGTATCACACAAGATCGGTGCTACACGGACTATCAGATGGCTCAAAGCACAGGAAGCTGAAAGTGCCTGGTAATTAACAGCTCCTGCAAAGAGTGAACACTGCTGTCTTACCTCTTAAATTATGTAAGCTTACTTTTCATCCTGGAGATCATAGTCTCAAGAGTACACATTCATTCTTTATATGAATAATGCATAGAGAGCTTAAGATCAGGCAACTGGTAAAAAGTTCTGTATGTGATACTCATGTATGTACATGGTGATCTGTACATAGTAAAATACAAAAGTGCTTGAAAGAATGATTACACAGCACATGCATTCTTGAAAGAAAATGAAGTAGAAAAAAAAATAAAAACACATTTCCCTGGAAAAGATTAAATAAATTCTGTAAAATAAAGACTGTATCTTGTTTGACAAGCACTTGCTGGTCTTTTTCAAGAGTCATGTAGACACAAAAAGCAGGAAGCTGAATAACTGGAGTAGCCAAATTAATGCAGTCTGATGTATGAACATATATTGATTCACATCATCATTCATATTTCAAAGCTTAATTTATACAGGCCTCATAGAATATTTTACTATTTTGGCCAATGAGGAACAGTTTTGTAGCTGTTTTTTTTTTTTTTTTTTTTTCATTATAAAATCGAGCCTTCTGAAATCATGTTTCCAAATTACCAGTTAATAAAGTTCAACCATCCAGGAATTTGATTGGTTCAACATGATTTCATTAAGAGTGATATGGTAATGCAGGACAAGAATAAAGCCCATCTTATTAATATTAGCAATTTGAAAGCCAAGAATCACTTTGGGGTATTAGCATGTAGAATTCTTTGAGTTATTGAAGAGTACAGAAGGTGTTACAATAAACTGTGGTGCTCCAAATAGTGAATTCATTCCTATGCTAAAGGACGAATTTATCTTAATTGTTCATTTAGAGTGGATAAAATTGTCTTTTATTTTAGAAAGCACGGACCTCATCAGGAAATGGAGAGGGTAGAAGTTGAAAGAAAATGTGAGTCTTATTTTTTAAAGTATAGAATAATGAATAAAACAAACCAGTGGTAAAGATACAGACCTTGGAATCAGATGCTCTGATGGATATAGACAATCAAATATCAGGAATCCATATGAGTGATCTATCTCTAAGGCTGGACTCAGGTTTCTTAAGCTACAAATATAGTGTTTGGAGCTGACAAACGTCATCTAATTCCACTTTGGGGAATTCAATAGGAGCTACTGTGGATTTTTGTGAGATTATACTATCTTCCTAACAGACCCATAAATGACTCTTCTGGAATAAGTGAAAACTAAAAAGCTAGCCCCAGGGCTCTGGTTAAAGATATCTCTAGAAATATATTCCAACTCCAATGTCCCCTGAAGTGGAAACTTAAGGGTTCTTTGGAAAGTCTGTTGTGTTGGAAGGCTGACTCTGTTCAATTTGATGAGTACATCCAAACAGGGTTGAAAAAGGGATGAATACAAACTGAATTAAATAACAGCTCCACTTTCAAGACACTGAACTATGTCTATTTATGATAGACATAAAACATTAAGTTTTGTAACATAAAACAAAGGAACTTTTGTGTGTTTTAGTGGAACTATTTATTGGAAGTGCTCCAGTGAATGAAATTGTTGACAGCATAAATAAGGCAAGGGGGTAAGCATCCATAGACTCTTCAGTCCATTGTTTCCAAAGGGCACTGTATCTTTAACTTTTAATGGTAGTTCTTAAATACTTTAATCTCCCTTTTAGTCCACCACCCACCAGAGGTAGTAGAAAAAAAGGATATAAGGAAAAGTAGACATGTTTACAAGATTCTTTAGAACAACTCTTGTTTATGTTGTCTGAAAATTGACAGTTCAGTTCACATGTCAACAAAGACTGCTCCATCTACTTGAAAACACTTCATACATACACCAACATTCCAGTTTGATAGAGTCAAGATAACAAACAAAAATCAACAAAGACATGAGACCAATAAACATTACACAGCTAACTCTACAAACAAGCCAGGCTCAGCTTCCTCCAGTTTGTTGAGACCAGTTTACATCCCTCCAAACATCACAGACCCTCCACACATCTTGCCTCAACACATGGCTTGCCTCAACAAGTACAGCTGTCTCAGCTGATGTCACTCTGCCAATCAGCCCAAGTCCACAAAAGCGACAAAAACCTACAACAGACGACCAAAAGGTTTTTGATGTACTTCTCTCTAGAGTGCTTTGATGTGTTTCTCTCTAAATTGCTGACAAATTGAGCTCAACTACATAATATAATAATATAAAGCACACCAATACATGAGTGTAGTTAGCAAAAAAATCCTCCATTGCTTGTCCTTTCACATGCTTACTTTATCAGAACATTCTTTGTCCTATGTCTACTTCAGCTAAAAACTCCTTCCCATGTTTTCCCCAACAAAACATCTTCCGACAAAACTGTTCCCCAAAGAACCCTTAAGTTTCCACTTCAAGGCACATTGGAGATAGAAGAGATTTCAAGGATATCTTTAACCATAATACTTCAGCACTGTAGCTCCTGTTAAGTTCCTAAAAGGGAAATTAGATAATATTTGTCAGCTTCAAATATGACATTTGTAGCTTAAGAAACCTTGGTCCAGCCTTAGAGGAAATGTTGTTACTAGACTCAGGTAGTCTGAAGCAGAGAATGAGTTCACAAGAGGTTTCTCATATGCACATTTCTACAAAGAATAAATAAATAAATAAATAAATAAATAAATAAATAAATAAATAAGCGATTCATGTACAAACATGATTAAGAAAGATTGGCCCTTAGATAATGGAATTATTATGAAGATTTTTTGGATCATAGGAACAGAAACTTTATCAACTGACCCATTCTAACCTGAATGGCCTATCAGGAGGAAAATCCTTGGTAAAAGTAGGTCAATGTGGTTGAGTCTTTGAAAGATATAATATAATGTGTGTTACAATTTTCTCCCCTCGTCCTGCTCATCTGCTTCCCTGACATTTCTTTCTCTTTTGCTGTGACAAAACACTGAAACTCTGACCCAAAGTAACTTCTGAAGGAAAAGATTTATTTGACTTGCACTTCTGACAACAGGCACTGGAGTAAATCACCACAAAGCCCTGTTTCCACACTGTAATCGTAGTCCATCACTGAGGAAAGTCAGGATAGGAATACAAGCAAGAACCTGGAGGGAGGATCTGAACGAATGGCCACAAAGGCATGCTTCTTAGTGAATTGCTTTTTCTCCATAGCTCCTTCAGTTTGCTTTTTAAAACAGTGATGACCTGGTTCAAAATTGCACCACAGACTAGACACTGCTACATCAATCTTTACTCAAGAAAACAACCCATAGACTTAAAGCAGGCTAATGCAAAAAAAAAAAATTATTTTTTTTCTACTAAGGTTCACTATACCCAGATAATCCTAGCTTGTATCTAGTTCAGAGCAAAACTGAAGTACATACTCTTCATTCTCCCACCGTCCATGCTTAATCCATTTCACAGAAAGCATCACATGACCTAACTTGCTACTATATGTACTTTCCAGTTAGCTGCTCCACATCACCTTAGACTCATAGTGTCGGGAACAAGTAAACATTCCTAAAGTCTTTGCAAACATGGGCCAAAAGAAACTTTCCCTTTTTAAGGTTTATTTTCCCTTTTTCATTTTTAGTATAACAAATGGAAGATTAATACAAAATACAGACATAAGATCTGGGTGATCCCAGGCATCTGTGTATGCACATATCTGATATTTGTTTTATGGAATTCCTGGCCTGGTCTAGTGTCAGTCAATTGCAGATAGACACACCTCCTGTTGAATATTGCCACATATTTAAACTCCAGCTTCTAGATGTGACACTCTGGTATATGTGATAATGTAGGCTCAGCATGTTTTCCTTAATGAACCTCCTTCTTCAGTTCTTCATTCTAACTACTCATGCAGATCACTATCTCTCCTCTCCACATCTCCTTAGGACAATAAATCTCACTTCCTTTTGGGGAAGAGTATTAATATTTAATTGGAAAAATCTCTTTAATTGTTAGGAAAATATTAAGCCAAGCACTGAATAATGCCCAAGAGAGTAAACAGCTTGATGTGTGCAGTGAAGTTTCGTTGTTCATTTGCATCTTTTTCTAATACAATTGACCCACTAAATGGATCTTTTTCATGTTCCTTTTTAGGAGTTCCATTGAGAAAGAAAATAAGTCACAAAAGGAGATGTCACTTTGCATTTCTTTTCAAATGTGTCTTCTGAAACATTGCTTATTTGAACACATTAAATTTGTTCCAGAAGTATTCAGGTCATGCATAATTAAATATATAGCTTTTAGCAATTTTAGTTCTTCCAAGTTTTGTTGTATAGTACATAATGCATACTTTTGAGAGAATATCAGTGTTTGGTGTTTCCAGATGTCTTTGGAATTTGCTACTCAAAAGTTAATTTTATGCAGCTATCCAAGGTTGAAACTTAGCAGAATTTTAAATGATAAAATCTATGTGCTTTAAACATAGGTCATCATAGAGAAGATGTTAAAAATGTACATCCAAAACTCATTCAAGACAATAGAGGATTAAAGCATATTTTAATATGTAGAATTTAATGTATCCTATTGATTGTTCTGAATTATTTATTTTACCAAGGCCATGCGTGAGATAAAAGAGCATAAGTTGTAGAGGCCAGACAATAACCATGAACAATTGATATATTTTTTTCCACATCAGCTCAAGATTGCTCCCAAGTTTCATGATGAATTTTTATTGTATCCTGATGTTTACATTCAGGAACATCTTAAATCATATATGATATTCAAAGATCCCTTTGTATGAGTTGTAGTAGCAAGCAAAGGAATGATAGTGATTATGCTAGGTAACATAGACAAACACTTCATCTCTTCAGATAGAGCACTGATGACAGAAAAAAGAAACAGTTCTACTCAACTCTAGTTTAGTGATGGTGCACTTTCAAAGGCACAGAATAGTAAGGTTTTACTTGGGGTAACATAGGAACTTAATGGTAGCTGCATTGTCAAATACTGGCCCCACATTGGCTGACACATCACTAAAGCTCTGTCATTATAGATATCTGAACAACTTGTAGGTGACTAGACTCTATGGAGAGTATCTTTTCCCTGAAATCTATTACTAGTGAATGAACTAGCAAATGGGTATTATTGAGTTTATATGTTTAAGCAGCATCACAGGGCCTGTAAATTTCATTAGCTATTTAAAATTCTTAAGTTTCGTTTATATATTTTTTCTAAGATCTTATGATATTTCTGCATTTCTTTAGGATAGAATTGCAACTGTGAGGAAATAGCTACATATAGTAGCACTTCGATAAAGATTTCTAGGTTCAAGGAATAGTGGTGTTGTTTGCATATCTTCCATGCTTCAATTTTGAAAGTAAGTCCTGATTTTTGTTTCATTATAACCTCACAAATGGAATTTCTCAAGCACAATATCAGTAAGTGCTGAGGTCAGAGAATTTAAGACTAGGGATTTTATTGTCTTTAAACTAGGTACACTGGCCTAATCTTGAAAAAAAAAAAAAAAGAAAAGAAAAAGAAAAGAAAAGATGTAATATTTTACATTTTGAAATAGGCAATGTAATAATATATGTACATATATTTTATTCCTTACTGTTATGGGATGGTACTTTCATATCATAACAAATTCCATGCTGATAATATCACCCCCAACTGGTAGCCCTCAGAAAATGGGGCTTTAGAAAGTGCTGATTATCATGAATGAAATTAATAACCTCATAAACAAGACAATTAAGAGTGTTCTAGCTTTTCTTCTGTTACATGGGGACACAGCAAGAAGACAGCAGTCTACAACCTTGAAATAAGATACTTCATGAATGTGTCTTTGTCTAGCTCTTGGAATTTCCGTATCCTAGGAATCTGAGAAGAAAATACTTAAGTCACATAATATGTCCTACTTCTATTGTAGCAGTATGAACAAATGAACAGTTTTTACTAGGAATTGTTTAGATTAGGAGAACTTACTAATTTATACTCTTCTGCTCTACCCCTGCCCCAAATTCTGATAGTCACTAATTGCCCACAAAGAGCCAGGGGAAGCACAGTTTATACTAAAGGATGAACTGGAATAATATGATGCATTGCTATTCATCACTCTGACACTGCCTAGTCCAAATGATTTATACCCATACAGATTCCTATGAATTTATGTGCTACATGACAATGCAGTGATATATTTTTAAATGTGCAATCACATATGTGTATATTTACATGCATGTGAATATACATGTGCACACATTATGCATGTATTAGTTAATTAAAATGGCATTTATTTCTTAGCAGATATTTCAAATGTACATTTTTCATTACTGTTCTAAGTGATGTGGACACATATCTGAAAGAGAAGCAACTTAATAAAGAGTTTATTTTGGGCCATGCTTTATAAAGGGTTATAGTAGAAGATCGTAGGGTAGGCATGGTGTCAAGAGTTTGGATAACTGCTCACATGACATTCCCAATTATGAGGCAGAGAGATAAATGTTGATGTTAAGGTTATTTGGCTTTTATATTCAGTTGATTACCCTAGCCAAAAGAAAGATACAATCACAATGAGGTGGGTCTTTTAGTTGGATGTTTCTATACGAGCCTCTCATGGCGATGCTAATCCCATTAAACTGGCAATGCAAACTTATCACAATAAGAAGCAAAGCTCTATCAATATAGAAATAGTAGAAATAGTACTGAAGGCTTGAAGGCTGAAACACATCAGTCAGATCAAATGAGCAGAATTTTCAGCCTAGGTAAACGATGGATTGCCTATGAAAAAGTTCAAAGGAAGCTCATCAGAAACAACCCCAACCTCATTACCTACTGACTTTGACCAACTGTTTGAGAATCAGATCAATCTTATATCAGAGTTTCCTATGATTTGCAACTCTTAATGGACACCCTGAGATCACTTGTCAAAGAAATGTGCAATCACAGCAAAACCATTAGGTTTGTCCTGACTGAGTTTATTCACTACAATCTATTGCCTACGAGGGTAATATTATGTAATGGTTCACAAGCTAACATATCTCTGTGTCTCTTTACTTTGAAATCCAATTTTCACTCAACAATTGCAGTGTAGTAACAATTCCTCTGACTTAGATGATGTGTCTCTAGATATGACTATAAGAAATTTATTACATTAATTAGTGAGGGAAGACAAATGGTTATAATGGGCAGAGGTATTCTGAGAATTATACAAAACAGAATACAAAGTGTGTGCTAACATATCTACATTGCCATTTTATTCTGACAGTGGATATAATGTAAAAGGTTGCTTCCATTTTCTTGAGCTCTCTTGCATGGAATGCTGTATCTAGAGCTGTGAGCTAAAATGAACACTTCCTTTTAAAATTCCTTTCATCAGGGTAGTTCATCATAGAAACAAGAAAAGTACCTAAAACATCCTATCTTTATATTTCTCATGTTTATTAAGAGAGGGTACTAGCTACTAAATCCATAACTCTGATAGCCAATAGGTGAAAAGTTTTAGGTTTACTTGGAATAGAATAAAAAATATATGAAACATCTTAGCCTCCCCTATCCTCTCATTACTCCTCTGTATTTCTTTTTTTTATTCAAATAGATCTAGGGTATGACTAGGCAAGTATAGAGAATGAAGAGTATAAAATTGGTAATGTCAGACATCTAGGAGGCTGAGATGTGCTTGGCAAGAGAGAAAGGAAAGTGATATTTCCAACAATAGATTATAAGGTAATGGAAGAGTACACTAATCATACATTCTAGCTTAAGTGAGTTGAATAAAATTCTTCAAAAGAGGTATAGGTAATAGGGTATAGCTAGGAACTGCTAAGATACTCAGGACATCTCTCTTGGCTCATTGATTGTATTTACAAAACATAAATGAAAGTAGATGAAAGATTTAAAACATCAGCATTAGTCCACAAATTATCTTTTCTATTTCTATTTCTCTGAATAATTACCCTGAGTATTCAGATTCTTCCAGGATTGTCATGAATATGCTAGTTAGAGTGAATCAATTTGAGCCTTTGGAAGACAGGCTAATCTGTTTGTACCCAGTGTTTATCTAACCTTTTAGCTCAGAACACTGCAATCTTCTTATTCTGGTTGTTTGTTTTTCCATAAAATCAGTTTATTTTGTATTTTAAACCAAAAATGTGGCCTCTTTTTACAGCAGAGTTTATCTAGTATTAATATTTTCATATGATGAATTCAAATTTCTTCTTCTTCTTCTTCTTCTTCTTCTTCTTCTTCTTCTTCTTCTTCTTCTTCTTCTTCTTCTTCTTCTTCTTCTTCTTCTTCTTCTTCTT
>NC_034609.1:25191839-25205592 GCF_900095145.1 Mus pahari
CCTCCTCCTCCTCCTCCTCCTCCTCCTCCATCTTCTTTCATTAAGTGATTTATTTTCTATCTTCCCACTTGGACTTCAGGATAGATATGTTTAAGGTCAAATCACTTCCTCAACCATTGATGTTTCCATTTATTTGTTTGTTTGTATAAACTGACAGGGACAATATTTTTATCTGCAGCTTTCAGTTTGGTCATGTTTCACATCTAGCCTTTAAGTGTTGCAAATCATGGATTACTTTCCATTAAGCCTTAGTAATCTGGAGAATCATGGAGTAAGATTATTTTCTTAACTTTTTTTTTTTTTTTTTTTTTTGGTTTTACAGGACAGGTTTTCTCTGTATAGCCCTGGCTGTCCTGGAACTCACTTTGTAGACCAGGCTGGCCCCGAACTCACAAATCTGCCTGCCTCTGCCTCCCTAGTGCTGGGATTAAAGGCATGTGCCACCACACCTGATTCTTAACTTCTTTTTAAATTTATTATTTAAGGATCATTTCTTATCAATAATGGTCTCCAAATGCTGTTCCTTTTTCCAGGTACCTTGATGTAAACTGTTATTTTCATCTTAAATAACAGCTTCTCTATATTTTTGGATGAATGTTCTTGATTTTTCTATGAACACACACACACACACACACACACACACACACACACACACACACACCTACATACACAGGCAGTAAATCAACAGGTAATTTATTTTTCTTTCAGCCCCTGGTTCATTAACTGGATCTTGACTATACTACTGACTAGAAATTAGAAGCCGGGCAATGGTGGCGCATGCCTTTAATCCCAGCACTTAGGAGGTAACTAGGCAGATTTCTGAGTTTGAGGACAACCTGGTCTACAAAGTGAGTTCTAGGACAACCAGAACTATACAGAGAAAACCTGTCTCGAAAAAACCAACCAAACAAACAAACAAAAAAAAATGAAAAGAAATTAGAACTTCAGATTTCATAACTTTTTGTAATATTCTGCTTTTTCTCTGACACTTGGAGTACTTTGGAAGGGTTGTAGGGTTCTAGAAAAATACCAATACTACTTACTACTACTACCTCCAGT
Source organism: Mus pahari (assembly GCF_900095145.1). Classification (NCBI taxonomy): domain Eukaryota; kingdom Metazoa; phylum Chordata; class Mammalia; order Rodentia; family Muridae; genus Mus; species Mus pahari. The sequence continues at coordinate 25,192,899 of NC_034609.1, forward strand.
CACCACTCAAAAACAGAAAGGAGGCAAGGTGCTGATGTGGCTAGGATTCGTGTACTATGTTTTGAAATCTTTGTCCATTTCATATTAGGTAGGATTTACACTTAAACAAAATTAATGCTCTGAGCAAAGTGCTTCAGATAATCATGGATATTAGTGCTACTCCATGTAATCCTGTTAGAATGTCAAGAGTAAAGATGGTTTAATGAAAAATTAGGATGGAATTACTGGTTGTTGGTCTATTAGTTAATTTGTATCAAGTCTCAGTACAGAGGTCAGCATGAGTGTTTAAGAGGTAGAAAAGACTTGTAGCAACTGACTGGAGAGAGTTGGGGATAATGCTTGCAATTTCAGATGGCATATTTGTGGCTAACAGTAAAAGACATATTCTATGTTTTATTCACATTTCAATTGTACTGGAGTCAGCTATGGTGTATCATACTTCATTCCAAATTTGATGTCTTCATGTAATATCTCAGCTACTATCTGAAGTAACAGGCCATCAAAAAGACATAGGGTCCATATTTAGTTTCTCTAATTGCTAGGTTTTTTGTTTTTTTGTTTTATGTTTTTTTTTTTCTGGAGACATCAAATGAGTTACCATAATGTCAAAGTATACACACACATACACACATATACACACACATACACACACATACACACACATACACACACATACACACACACACACACACACACAAACACACACACCAGCCAGCAGTGGCCTTTCCTTTACTTCTGACATGGAGATAATTTCTATATTCCACATATTTGTACCTTTTCAGGATACAGGAATCCATGGGATACAAGTATAAGGTGAAGGATCCACTACCAATTACAAAGTAGTTTCTTTTTGCGGAAGGACCCCAATCACTCCATTACTCCATTACAAAAGTGATTCTTTTTGTGGAAGAACCCAGATCACTCCATTACTCAAATGTCTCTTATGTTTTCATACCTTAGATAAATAAGTGTATTGATATCAAACATGGCATGAAGTGTGATCTCAGAAGCACACAGAGGAGCTCAGGGTTGTAACAAATTGCTCCCCAAGTTGAGGGGCACAGAGTGCAGGCCCTATACCCAGCTTGGGGTCAGGCAGATCACTGGCCTCTCAAATTGTAAACATTCTGCCAGCCATAGAAGCTGGGGAACTGAAGGCACCTAGGACTTGCTCTCTGCATCACAGTAGCAGCTACAGAAGACTAGCTGGTGGGGAACCAGAATCCATAGCACTACTGTCAATTCCACTCTATAAACTTGAATCTCACAGGTATAGTACATTGTATCTATTTTAGTATATTTATGTTGAACTTCCTAGGATGTGACCAAGAGGCTTCTCCTCTGTTTTTAGTCACAACATGAGCAATAAAGAGGTGGGTCATGTTGAAAAAATAAATAAAAAGGAATTACAAAATTAAAAGAAGACAAAGGAAAAAAAAGGAAGAATTTCTTGGCCTTAAAACTATTCTATAGGGGTGTAAGGTGTATAACATTTTTAAAGATATCAATTATTATAATCTTGCATTTGTTTGAGTGATATGTGAGTTATATTCTTGGGTAACAGAGCTTTCCCATAGTCTAACTCAGGATATTCAGGAAACACCATTCTTCCACTTTCTTTTTTTTTTTTTTTTTCACTTTATTTTTTACATTCTTTTCTACATTGAAGAAGTCTGAATTCATACCTCAAAAATTATACTAAATAAATAAAAACTGGACCAGAACACTCATGTCTTTGTGATAACAGATGCACAAGAGAAAGAATATTTGTATAATAAGAAAGGGAAAGTTGTGCTTGTTGCTTCATAAGTTTTTTTTTATTTGTAGAAATTTCCAAAATTCCTTAGAATGATGTCACATACACTAAAATTGACTTTTCACATACACACTGACACACATATACAAACACACACACACATACACACACACACACACACACACACACACACACACACACACACACACACATTTTAAACCCAGAATACAAAGCACAGTCATGTTTTAACAAGTTTTTTGGCCTCAAAGTTATTGATGGAAAATTGTACAGATAGAGATCTAATAAAATCTTCTGCCCTCAACATATGAAGACAGATGTATGCCCCTAACCACACACATGCACATTCAGTCATATAGACTAATGTGCACACACGTACACATACACATATACAGATGTATGTACAAACAAATAAATTTTCATAACTTTATTCCTACTATATGTAGGTATACTGAAAAAAGTATTCATATGGTAACATATAAGGATTATTACTAGTACACTGTGGGTAGAAATAAATCAAATGTCTATCACTAAACAAGTGAATTAATAAAATATAAGAATATATTATACTCATCAATGGAGTATAAAGTGCGAAAAGGAAAAAGAGTAAGTAGAGTTTGAGAAAGATCGCATAAACCTAGACAAAGCTCGGCATTGTCCCATTTGGTTCATCCACAAAGCTCTGTGTTTGTTCCCCAATATTGGAAATCAGGCACAGTGATCAGAAACTGAAATCATTCCCTCCTAATTTTGAGACTAGCCTGGGCTGCATAAGACTTTGTGTCAAACAGAAAGAAAAACAAAACCAACAAACAAATGAGCAAAATCCATTTCAGCAATAGGTTAAGTGAAAAAGCCCAGTAGGGAAAAAATGTCATAAATTGATTATGCCTCTTCTTATGAGATGTCAGGCAAAGTAATAGAAACAGAATAAATTCCTGGTGGCCAAAAGCTTAAAAAGAATATAAAGTGACAATGGACACAATGTTTTTTTTCTTTTAAAGATATCACAATATTATATCATGATTCCTAAAATATATCCACAGAGCTGTACAATCATCACCTTTCAGTTTTATTCCTAAAGTAGTTGAGAGAATGTTATTTATACTGTATTTATGTGTGATATGAATTTGAAAGGAATATGTAAAGTTGGTTTTCTATCCAAAAGAATGAATTGATAATTTTTCTGTCAATAAAATAAATTGTATGCTTAGTTCAATAGATGTCAAAAATAACTTGAAAAATAATGGCTTTTGATGATCACAATGAATAAATTTGAACATGAGTGAAAGGGCAGTTAACTCTTTCAGCTGAATAAAAGGTATCCTCTACAAATCTAAAATCATTATCACTTAATGGCAAAACATGGAATGATTTTCTTTGAACATTAGAAAAAAATGACGCATAACTCATACTTTGCTTGTGGACACCACTATGTAACGTGATACTAATGACAGAAACTGAATGAATTTAATTGCATGAAAATCTGGAAATGAAACATAAAATTGTGTCTGCTCTTGGAGATGGTTATGGATACATTGTTTTAGGAAGTCTGTGCTAGATACTGTGCACAATCCTGTAATCTTAAGCCTGGAGACGTGGGGTGAACACAATTAGGACTAACACCATCTCTGTGAGATAGCATGTTAGGGGTACTCCTGGACAATACAAGACACTGTTCCAAGAAACAAATGAGCAAGAAATTCACAAAACATTAGAAATAAAAGGAAAATTGAGAAAAGCTCTAAATTAAAGTAATTGGAAATATTATCAAGTTTATTTGTAATCCAGAAATAATCAGAAAAGAATATGGAAAATAGGCATTCTCTTTTTTCTATCAAGCATATGGGAATACATGCACACACACACACACACACACACACACACACACATATAATTTTATCATTTTAAAATTTTTTATTAGATATTTTCTTCATTTACATTTCAAATGCTATCCCAAAAGTCCCCTATATGCTCCCCCCACCCTGCTCCCCTACCCACTCACTCCCACTTTTTGGCCCTGGCATTCCCCTGTACTGGGGCATATAAAGTTTGAAAGACCAAGGGACCTCTCTTCCCTATGATGGCTGACTAGGCCATATTCAGCTACATATGTAACTAGAGACACGAGCTTTGGGGGTAATGATAAATTCACATTGTTGTTCCACCTATAGGATTGCAGACCCCTTCAGCTCCTTGGGTACTTTCTCTAGCTCCTCCATTGGGGGCCCTGTGTTCCATCCTATAGATGATTCTGTATTTGCCAGGCACTGGCATGGCCTCACAAGAGACAGCTATATCGGGGTCCTTTCAGCAAAATATTCCTGGCATATACAATAGTGTCTGCGTTTGGTGGCTGATTATGGGATGGACCCCTGGGTGGGGTAGTCTCTGGATGGTCCATCCTTTCATCTTAGCTCCAAACTTCGTGTCTGTATCTCCTTCCATGGGTATTTTGTTCCCTATTCTAGGGAGGAATGAAGTATCCACCCATTGGTCTTCCTTCTTCTTGATTTTTCTTGTGTTTTGCAAATTGTATCTTGGGTATTCTAGGTGTCTGAACTAATATCCACTTATCAGTGAGTACATATCAAGTGACTTCTTTTATGATTGGGTTACCTCACTCAGAATGATATCTTCCAGATACATCCATTTGCCTAAGAATTTCATAAGTTCATGTTTCTTAAGAAAATAATTTTATATAATATATATTGATTACATTATTCCCTGTTGTTTTATATAAAACTTGGTCATATATGCAAGAGAAAACACTTAGTGAAATTGCATAATACCAAAGTAAATGAAGGCTGCACCATGATCAGAAGTTAGACAAGTACATTGTTTTTATACCAGATCTTGGATGAGATAAAGACACAGTGATATTCTGAACATAAATAGAGACTTTAATTTCTAAAATTAAAACTATTTTCAGATAGAATGGGTGAGAAATAATATAAACAAAAAGAAAAAAAGGGTAGAGAAAAAAAAACATTAGAAATTGTGTCCATGGATGGACCCATAGTTAAAACTTTTAAAGGAACCCAAAAGGGGGAGCTTTTAAATCTTGTATTGTTATTAAAGAAATTCCGATTCTCATAAATGACATTAAGAAAACACAGTGCAAATGTTATTAAATATTCACAATCATGTGCATAAGAAAACAAAATATTAATATCAAAAGTATAAGAAGAAATTCAGTTTTTATAGTTTTCTTAAAATTAATAAAGTACTATGTTAATGTAACAATTTGGACTAAACTGAATTCAAAATGTGAAACAAAAAGAATAAATTGACAGCCAGGTAAAATGATACAAAATAGAGAAATAAGCATTTGTAGAAATGCAAGAAATTTTTATTTATGTATTCTGCTTTGCTGATACATATGTACTTTTTTAAAAGTTATTTTATATTTTCCCATATATCAAATAAAATTAATCATTCCTTCTCACAGTTTGCTTTAAAAAGACTTCTTTGAGAAGAATAATTTAATATGCATAATTTTCATTGGATTTTAAAGGGAAAATTGATTTTAAGGAGAAATTTATACTACCTATTCCTACAGAAAACTAACTGTTGGATTTTCTCTATTACCTCCACATAATATCATTTACCTTAAGTTTGTGAAGAAATAACCTAGTGTAATTTCCAAATGATGAATTAAAATCTATTAAAATTATCAAAGTTCACATGTACACAGATGTACATGATGCCATTTCAACAATATATCATTTCCCATTAGAAATAATGGTTGTTGAATTAGCAAACTGAAGGTCCCAAGTGAGGTTGCCTCCATCCTACTTGGAAAGGAGAAGGAAGCAATCATGGGTGGAGGCAGAAGGAGGGAGGGACCTGGGTGAGAGAGAGGACAGGGAGGGGAAGTAGGGTACATGATCATGTATTGGGGGGAAACAAGACTGAAGTTCAAGGGCCAGCAGAAGGAATGAAAATAGTCAACCTTGGGAGGTAGGAGGGAAAAGGGGGAACTCTCTAGAATCCCAGGAATCTAGAGAACTGGTATGTGAGAGACTCTCAGGACTCAAAGGGAGGGACCTTGGAATGAAGTGCTCTACAGTAAGGGGGAACTTGTCTACCTCCAGTGGAGGGGCAGGACATTAAGTGGAGAAATGGGGTTGCCGTTCTACAGTCAAAGGCTCTGCCCCAGAATTGTTCCTGTCTGAAGGAACTGCAGGACCAAAAATGGAGAACAGCATGAGAGAAAGGAGATCCTTTCTCCTTTCCCTTTGATGACAGGCCTAAATTGGGATCTAGCTCAAAGGGAGGCCTGGAGGCCTGACACTGTTACTGATGCTGTGGTGTCTTTGCAGAGAGGGGCATGACTGCCTCTGAGAGGCCCAACAAGCAGCTGAAAGAGCCAGATGCAAGGGACTGAAGCTGGGAACACCTATAGTAGAATTGGAGAAAAACTGGGTGAAGCTCAGGAAGGGGATGGCCCATGGGAAGACAAGCAGTGTCAACTGACCTGATCTCCAGAAATCTCTTGGACACTGAACCACCAGGCAGCACACATCAGTTAATATGAGGCCACCAACACATATACAGCAGAGGACTGGTGGGTCTGGCCTCAATGAAAGAAGATGCACCTAATCCTCAAGAGACTTGAGCCTCCAGAGGATAGGGAGTTCTGGTGGGGTGGGTGTTGGGCATGGGAACATCCTTTTGGCAACTGGGATGGGGGAGGAGGTGTGGGATAGGGAGAAGTTGGTAAGCAGACCAGAAGGCAGATGAAGTCTGGACTATAAAATGGATTAAAGAAAATAATAATAATAATAATAATATAAATTTTAAAAAGATAGGGCATCTATAGGATGGATAAATATAGAGATGGCTAACCAGCTAGGAGCAGTTAACTGGCTATGCAGAGGACCAAGTTCAAATACCAGCACCTACACTTGGCAGCTTAAAAGCATCTATAAGTCAAATTTTAGGATATCTGATACCTCTTAACTCTATAGCCTCCTTCAGTCTTCTGCACACACACATTCCAAAAGTTTAAGCAAACAAGCACAGATGTATGAAAATGAAAGAAATGTTTTTTGGAAATCACTAAAGTTAGATTCTTGATTTACCCTGCTGTAATGTTTGAAAAGATTCTTCTGCACACACCCCTTCCATAATTCCCACCATGGCTTCTAAAACTCACAATTACTATGGACCTCTATATCACATGATGAATTTGCAGTTCCAGTTGTATAGTTTTGTGTTTTAACAGGGCTTCACAGCTCCAAAAATGGAAGTGACTCACCAAGCTCGCATAATATGATTCTCTAATTGCCAATTGAAATTTCTATTAAGATAATAATTCAGAGTAATATGGTCGCTTAAAAACAGTTGCTCCTGTGATTCAATTCTTACTTCTCGCAGTTATTAATAGACTAAAAAATGCACACGGGTCTTCCTACTTTTATTTACCAAATAGCTCACTAATTTTGAATCAATTAATGTAAATTAAATTAATATAAGGGAAAGGGAAAAAGTTCTCAGTTCCCAGTGTCTTACCTGGAATGCAGCTTCTGTTTAATACATGCAAATGATTTGACAGTTCCCCAGAGTGTCTCTTAATAGTAACAGTTTCTACCCATATGTCTAATGCCTTCTTCAGTCACACACACACACACACACACACACACACACACACATGCATATACACACACCTGTGTGATTGTGTGTATGTGTCTAAAGAGAATGACATCAAAAACATCCTTTATGAAACAATTAACTGTTGATTCTTTAAAACATCAGTGAGAGGAGCATCCCGTGTTCCTAAGGGGAATGCCAGGGCAGAAAGGCTGGAGTGAGTGGGGGAGTGGGGGAATCACACGCATAGATGCAGGGGAGAGGGAATGGAATAGGGGGTTTCCCTGGAAAGGGGATAATAATTGAAATGTAAATAAAGAAAATATTCAATTAAAAAAGATTTAGCCACTAATGTATAAACATACTAGATTTCCTTCAAGGACTTTGTAAGTTTACTTACAAATAGTAAGATTACTATTGGTAATCTTATGTGTCCTGAAATATTGTATTTCATCATTGAATGTAACCAAAGTGTTAAACTGTAAATCCCAAAACAATCCTCCACAGATAGGAAAGCAGCTCCAATTTAGTGGTCAGGCTTCCTGCATCTGCCTCTCTGTGAGATATTGGGACACTTGCCAGGAGTTTGGCACTTTTACTGTTTGACTATAATTATTTAATTTTCACCTTTGAAATGTGAAAGAAACAGGCATAGCATGTGGAAATCAACATTTCTGATAGTTTCTAAACATTTTCTCTCTCTTTTTATGTTTAGAAAAATATAAATCATCTCCATATTATATATTCATCATAAAAAAACAAGAAAATTTCAAGTAAAGTGTTTTTGAACACTGTATTTTTAAAGATTTCACACTGAAAACATATATCTAAAATGCCTGTTTTGCAAGGAACTATCTTTTATATTTCTGTGAGTATAATATATCATTTCCCTCTTTTTCTTTTATCTATCTAAACACTCCTCTCTTTCAAATTCACATCCCCTCTTTTTTCATAAAAAGTGTGTGTGTACGTGCGCATGTGTGTGTGTGTGTGTGTCTGTGTGTTTTATTCCTGAGTAAAACATTCTCAGTCTGTAAAATACTTGTATGCTGAGGACCAGCCTCACCCTGGGAAGGGGTTCTGAGGAAGGACTTTTTGAGAAGAACTGATGAAAGACTTCCAGTGATAGATAGAAGCCGACAACTCTGGGTTATGATCAAGATGGCCCTCTGCTCAAGATCTCTGTCTTGAAATAGCTCTCTGCCTGAGATAACTCTCTCTTTCCGACCAAAGCCCAGTCTTTTTTATTTTAATTTTAATTTTTCATAAGTTACTTCCTTAGGAATTGCATGTCAATTCAATCTTTACTTGAGGGTCCCTTTTGATTATCCCACAAATCAGAATTTTATGACCTTAGCCCCTGGACTCAAAAGAGGTACTCTGCCTAAACTGCCAAGTTCTGCTGCTTACGGGAGCTGGAACATGCCCTATTGTTCTGTTAAACTGTCCTCACCTTTCTGGTTTCCAATCACTTCACTGTCTAAGCTTCACTGCCCTGGAACTTATTCGATAGACGGGCCTTAAACTCAGAGATCTGCATGACTCTGTTTCCTCAATGCCAGGATTAAAGTAGTATACCACCATGCCTGGGCCAAAGCTGTTCATGACCACTGTTCCTCAAGATTCAAATCAAAATCCTGTGTCTTCCAGCCTCACTATCTGTATCACAAGGTGTGCCCTCCATTTCTGGATTGCAGTTCATTCCAGATTAAAAGTCCAAACGTTTCTTGTTCAACCACTAATATGGGCAGTAAGCTTACCTGGGTAGAACCTTGCCCTGAAATTATTACTCCCTAAATCTCTTTATCTTCTTCCTTAATATCTTTCATGCAGATCTGACTCCTACCTGCCATTGTCTCTGTTCTCTTATGCTTGTGAAACCCCTCATACAATTCTTATTGTGTCCTTATACTTTGCATAGTTGAGAAATCTTGTGAAGAACAGCTCTTACAGTAATTTATGTATTCTTAAACTCGTGTTTTCTGTGTTCTTTCCCATGGAAGGTCATAGTGTTACCATGTATACTGAGGAACAGCAGACACATACTTGCTTCCTGGAATCATGATGTTTCTGATTATCATGAAGTCATAAACCTTGGAAGGAAGAACATTCCCTGGAGAAGGAACAAGGAGTAAAATATATACATTATTAAACAAAAAGTCTTAAGTTTAGAGGAACTCTCAGCACTCAAAATGACTCACGCTCTGCTACTTCTGCTCTACAGGTAGGAGCCATGTCACATTGTCCCTTCTGTGGCCATGACAGACCTGGCACTTGTTTGATTTTCTTTTTGTTTGGATATTTTCTTTATTTACATTTCAAATGTTATCCCATTTCCTGGTTTCCTCTCTAAAAACCCCCTCCACCTATCCCCTCCCCGCTCTTCCTGCTCACCAACTCACCCACTCCTGCTTCCTGGCCCTGGCATTATCCTATACTGGGGCATTGTGCCTTCACAGGACCAAGGACCTCTTCTCCCATTGATGTCTGACTAGGCCATCCTCTGCTACATATGCAGCTAGAGCCATGAGTCCCTCAATGTATTTTCTTGTTTAGTCCCTGGGAGTTCTGGGGGTACTGGTTAATTCATATTATTGTGGCTACTCTGGGGCTACAAACTCCCTCAACTCCTTGAGACCTGGCACTTGTATGTATAGTTTCCAGGATGACCATTTGGTTCTGGGTTAACAATGTGAATACTATTGCTCTATGCATTCCTCTACTGCCTATAGTTCTTTACATAGGTTTGAGGTCATCAACTTCTCTTCATCCACTTTAGCATGTCTACTGTTGTCATTTTTCAGCTCACATTTAGCAAGCGGTAGAACCCATGGCACCAAGCTTCCAGACAGACATAAAATCTAGTGAATTTAAAGGAGCTCAAACTCAGGGAATCTCAGAGATTTGATCTCAGGAGTGGAGTCATTTGATGTCTCTGTTAGCTAGTGTCACCATTGTTGATTTTTTGTTTGGTATCTCAACTCTATTGAACTGGACTATTGGTGTATGTGTGAAGTGTTTGCAAGTAGATGGAGCATTCTTTGTTGACCTGTGAACTGAACTGTCAATTAGACAACACAAGAGACAAGAGTTATTCTAAAGAACCTTTCTAAACATGTCTACTTTTCCTTATATCCTTTCTTTTCTACTCCCTCTGGTGGGTGACAGGCTAAAATGGAGATTAAAGCATTTAAGAGCCATTATTAAAAAATTAAAGATACAGTGCACTTTGGAAATAATGGAATGAAGAGACTGGATGCTTACACCCTTGCCTTATTTATGTTGTCAACAATGTTTCTCATTGGAGCACTTCCAATAAGTAGTTCCACTAAAATGTCCAAAAGTTCCATTCTTACAAAACTCACTGTTCCGTGTCTATCATAAATACTATGTAGCTTGGTGTCTTGAAAGTGGAGCTGTTTTTAATTCAGTTTGTACTCCTCCATTTTCAACCCTGTTTGAATGTACCCAACCAATTGAACTCAAGTTTGCCTAAGGCATATCAGGTAAAGTTGTGTGTAGCTTCAGTTTGTCAGAATAGGACAAGTTACTTCTCATAGTAAACACAAACCAAATAAAATCAAAAACAGTCCCCAAACTATACTCACTTAAGATATAAAGTTAAACTGCATGTATGTACTCTTTTTTTTCCTGTATAAACCAAAGTCTACTTTCTTTTAACCTACTGAACCTGTTTATTAGGACTTCTGGTTACTTTCATCTTGCTATTCATTCTATAGAAGAAAGCTTCCAGTGTTACTGAGGCAGATGAGAACAGGAATTGCAGAAAGAACACTTCTACTCTAAGTTTCAAGAAGTTCATGTTATTCTTGATTTCAGAGGAAAGACTGGAATTGGTTAGCTGACCCTAAACCAATTTAGTGAGAAATAAGAGCACATGTATATCTTACTGGTTAGCCACCAATATGTATAAGATCCTCATCCAGAGCCTACACAATTCTTCCTTAATGAACTTGGCCAGATGATGTCTGAATTCTATTTGCAACGTAGAAATGCACTAGGAGAAGCACCAGATATAAAAACAAAGAAAAAATTGTAAAGATTTTCATGAATTACAAATACAATATATATAAATAACAACCCGTCTTTTATTTAATGTAATATAGAGTGAATTACATCTCAAAACTTCATTATCTTCAGTCAAATAGTAATATTAAAGTTCTGCTAATAAACGACTGTGTTGGTAGATATTTGATCTTTGGTACATATGAAGATGTAAATAAACACTGGTCTTGACTCTTTTAGTTATAATTCATATCCTTTTCATTAGTGGATATTTCTCTTCCTTAATATTTTTAATATCGCAACCTTGCAGAAAATGTCAGAGTCAAATCAAGGATAAATTACCACAGACAGAACTAAAAATATAGATTAAATGTAAGTAAGCAATATATATATATATATATATATATATATATATATATATATATATATAAGAATTCAGCACTCTTTTCTTAAACTGAAGTGTTTCATGGGGGCTGGAGAGAAATCTCTGAGTATAAGAGCATTGGCTAATCTTCCAGTGGACCCTAGGTTGATTCCCATCAAACACAGTGCCTCATGGTGACCTCTAACTCTAGTTCCAGAGTATCTAATTCCCTATTTCAGACTCTGTGTGCACTTAATGTACATGGTGCACAGATATTTATGCATGCAGAAGAATACCTGTATACAAAGAATAAATAGTAAATAAATAAATACATATTTAATCATATAAATAGAATAAAACAACATAATGAGAAACTGCCTCATTGTAACCCAGAAAGATGGCCCAACTGTGGAAAAATGCTTGTTGTTCAGGCTAGTTTTGTGTCAGTTTGACACAGCTGGAGTTATCACAGAGAAAGGAGCCTCCCTTGAGGAAATGCCTCCATGAGATCCCTTTCCTCCCCACCTTGCTTCTTGGTCATGATGTTTGTGCAGGAATAGACTAAGACAAATTGGTACCAGCTTAGTGGAGTATTCCTGTGACAACCTTACAATGTTTTGGGGAGGAGTGTGGAAGGACTTTGGAACTTTGGGCTAAAAGATCCATTCGGTGTTAAGAGCTGTTGAATGTTGTGTTAGAGCTTGGAAGATAAAGTTGAGAACAGTGCCGAAGATGGAGGCCTGGCTTGTGAAATTTCAGAGGGAAAATTAAACACTCTTTTCAGGACCATTGCTACTTTGGATTGTGAAGATTCTGTGGTTCTGGTTAGCTAGGGCTGAAGAATCAGCTGTGATTAATAAGATACCAGAACTACTAAAGCAAAACCTTTGCATACTGGGACTGTTGATGCTGGTTAGCTGGAGCTAAGAAATTAG
>NC_034609.1:25206803-25220858 GCF_900095145.1 Mus pahari
ACACCACACATGCACACACACATACACAATATATATATATATATATATATATATATATATATATATATATATATATATGTGTGTGTGTGTCTTATATACATACATAAATTCATTTATTTGTGTGTGTGTGTGTGTGTGTGTGTGTGTGTGTGCACATGATCACATATGTGTGTATGTTACAAAAAGAAAATATGAGTTAGATGGAAACATTTTCCTTTTTCTCTTTTAGCTTTTCCTCTTTGTGGCCAGTACTGTAAGTCATACAGTCAGAAAGCAGTCAGTTATTCTAGAGCAGATCATACTGAAAACAAAAACAAAAACCATGCCTGAAAATGCCATGCAATGTACCTGTTATGTGAAATCACAGAATCGACCTTCCATAAAAAGTTCATCAAAACTGCTAGTGATTAGAAGAAGCTTATGCTAATCAAGTCACTTGAGATAGAAATTAATTATGCAGAAGCTTACTCTGGTTCTCAGAAGAAGCTGGGATACTAATTCAGCAGTTCAGATTTCTTATTTTCCTTGAACATATAGATTAGCTACCACTATTTTCACAGGGAGTCCTGTTAAAGATTTTTAGTGTAACTTAACCTTTTATCCAAAAAAAGAAAAAAAGGTCATACTATGTGGGAGAATTGTTCTGTTCATTTGTTTTTCTACCTTCCTCCCAGTTCTCAGGGTGTAGAGACTCAGGAAATCCTACAAAAACAATCCTACAAACAGGAAAGCATCCAGCAAGCACAGGGAAGACATTTCATTAAGTGTTTCTTGGAAACACAGTCCCTAAATATTAATAAAATCTGATCTCAAGTTTTTTTGAAACTGTTGTCTCACACACTGTTGCCTTGAGGTCTACACATCCTATAATTTAGAGAAGAAGGGTTATATGAGGAAACAATCAATATTTATTTTACTGGGCTCCCTGTTCTTTTACAATGTTTAGTGATATAGTAGCCAAAAATCTGATTTGCTCTTGGTCAATGTGAAGAATTATTCCCATGTCTAGGAAAGCAAAGGCATCATGTATATATAGATTTGGGTTGACATTTAGGTTCCAATTACCTTCTCAAAACTTCATTCCACCTAATAACACTCAGATGAGATTTACTCTTCTGAGGCATCATGAGAATGGGGCCATGTGGCATGATGGCTTACAGGCATGGGGACACATGCAATGAATATTTCTTCTGCACTAAGTCTATAACGTCTACAGAATAAAACATTGTAATAAACATGCAACCCATTCTGAACTTTTGGAGAAGTGTTTAACTAGATGTAGATATTTGCTACAAATTATATTTATTTTACTATCTTTTACTGTAATCTGATAAATTGCAAAATTTGGGGGGGGGGATTTCCTGTGAATGACCACTGTCCTTAGTGTGGTACTGATGGTAGTACATCTATATTTCCATTTTGATGTATTCAAGTCAATAGGTGCTAATTAGTTCATGCATAGAAAGCAAAAATCAAGTTGGTATCTATGAAGTAGAGTCAGCCCACATAAATAAGAACTAAAGCTCATCGGTCTGAATCAAGAGTATTTCCTTTGAATGTTTTAAGGACATTATACCTTGTGTTCCATGACACAAGCAGAAAAATACAGTCTACAAACTTTTTTTTAAAAGCCATTGTTCTTTTTTATTAATTAATTTATTTTTTTACACTCCATATTTTATCCCCACCCTCCCCAATCCACCATCCGACTGTTTCACATCCCATACCTTCTTTCCACCCACCTGCCTCCACATGGATGTCCCCACCTCCCACCCCACCTGACCTCTTAACTCCCTGAGACCTCCAGTCTCTTGAAGGTTAAGTGCATCATCTTTGAATGAACACAGTCCCTGAAGTCCTCTACTGTATATCTGCTGGGGGCCTCATACCAGCTGGTGTATGCTGCCTGTTTGGTGGTCCAATGTTTTAGAGATCTGGTTGGGAGAGAGAAGAAAGCCCTTATTTTTAATGCTTGGCATTATTTTCACACTCTGACTGGAAATTGTGCTCCAGAAATCTATACTGCATTTTTAAACCTCTGGTTTCATATATTAGGTTTTATTGACTGCTTTAGAATATTAAACCTGACTTTTACTTTTCAAATTTTGTAGAAGCTGAGTTGAGAGAGTTTATCATTCACTTATATGAGTGCCTATCTTAATCATACAAAAGTAGTGGCAAATTATTATCTTGTTTTTGTCCTTGATGAAAGTTAACTTGCTTGAGAAATAATGGCAAGTGGAGAAGAAGTTGGATTAAAAGACTTTACCCACTTCGACTGTTACAGCGAAAGTTTCTGCATTAGTTTAACCCCAGTGACCCTCAATTTATTCCCAGATAAAGGAGGGATAATAAAAATCCATCCTGCTTCTTTGGTGTTTGAAAGAATTAACTGAAATCAAAGGTGTTAGTGTGCCTTCTGATCTGCAAGGCTCTGTATTAATGTAAAGGATTATTTGATTCATCATTATTAATAAACATGTGAACTCCCTATATTACATTATTGTATAAGACATCTTCAGAAGAAAATAATGCCTTATAATGCAAATTGATTAATTAAATTGTTGTTCTGTTTTATCATTCTGAAGGATTTTCCAATGCATAACCAATGTTTTCTACTACAAAATTATTTCTCCTTTCTGAGGCTGGGGTAGAACCTAGGATCTGAAGGGAAGGCATGATTTTGATATACTACTACTGAAACGATACACTTTGTAGGCAAAAGAGCCAGCTCTTAGGGAGATCTTGAGGGATTTATTTGACCTGTAGTTGTGTCACATGATGTACAGAGCTAATCTCATTAACATCCCATGTAGATGCTATTTAATATGCATATATAATTTATATACTCTGAGCAGAAGCAACAGGATCTGCATTTATAATAATTACAAATATTATATATACAAGTTGTATAGAAGATAAGAGAACATTTAAGGTTTTTTATGTTTATTTTCCCAAAATCTCTAGAATTTGCATTTTAAAAATTAAAGAACATGAATTGTAAATGAAAGCATAAGTGGGACAATGAATTAAAGGAGTAAATCATGCTTGGAGATTTCATTATTTAATTTTACTTTTGTTGCTTTAAGCACATTGTTGCAGTATTGACACTTCCACAGTACTCACAGTCATGACCAAAACTATAAAACTATTCTTATATATTTAATTTTAATCTTTTCTACTTAATGAATAAGAATATACCTGTATTTATTTTATCTGTGATTAAAATTCATAAGCCATATTTTAATCTCTCTTGTTACAGTATACATTTGGATTTCTAAAAGCGTTTTTTTAAGTGTTTAAAACTTGATGTGTATTGGTGGTTTTGCCTAGATGTATGTCTCTGCACCACTAATCCTAGTATCTGGAGAGGTGAAAAGATGTCTGATCTGTTGGAACTGGAATTGCAGTCAGCTGTTAATCATTATGTGTATGCTTGTGGTTGCTGGTGGATTGAATCCAGGTTCTCTGGGAGATCAATCAGTGCTTAACCACTGAACCATCTCTCTAGCAGCAATGTTAACAGAAATTTTCATTGCTTTCCCAACACTCAAGACATATGAATTAATTTGTTCAAATAAGTTTTGGGAGCATTCTTGGTCTCCAACTATTTCAAAAATTTAGCTCCATTATTTATTATTTTATTACTTTTGAGCAATGTTTGTAGGTATGCAATGAAACCTAATCAAGGGTACTGTTCTGTATATGCCTCCCCACCCCATCCAAGTTTTCTCTCCATTACCTTTTATTCCCAATATTGTGGCTTCAAAATATAATCCAGTGTTATATTTGAAATAATCTAGCTTAATTTTTAGTGTTTCTTTTTGTAAAACATTATTTATTTATTTATTTATTTATTTATTTATTTATTTTAAATTACAGATTTTATTCCCCTCCTGGTCCACCCCTCCCTTGACTGTTCCACATCCCATACCTCTTCCCTATCGCCCTATCTCCATGAGGATGTCCCAACCACACCCCCAACTGCCACCCTACCAGACCTCTAAATTCCATGGAATCTCCAGTCTCTTGAGGGTTAGTTGCATCCTGTATTTGAAATGTATTTTTAAAGCTTTTAGGGGCTAATGAGATAGCTCAGGAAATAATTCTTTTTTCATTTTTTTTCTTTCCCCTCCCTCTGTCTCTCTCTGTCTTTCCCTGTCTCTCTCTGTCTATGTCTCTCTGTCTTTGAATCTCTTTCTTTCTTCTTTCCTTCTTTCTTTCTTTCTTTCTTTCTTTCTTTCTTTCTTTCTTTCTTTCTTCCTTTCTTTTTTCTTCCTTTCTTTCTTTTTGTTGTTTATTTTCAAAGTCTTACAATCTAAGTTTAATTCCTAAACCCTCATGGTTCAATGGGAGAACTGATGCTCTCAGGTATTCTTCTGTTCCCCATAGAATGCAATGTGGCATGTCCATATACCTCCCCTCACAACAAATTATTAAATGCAAATAACATCTAAAAGGAACTTTAGCAGGCTATAGATATAATATTTTGTTCTTGTTGCAATGTATATAGTATCCATTTAATACATATCAGTATTAACTTCACAGCTTGAATTAAACTTGCTTGAGAACAGAAAGAGTTTATGTTTTTTCAGCCACCCATCAAAAAGATTTTTTTACGTTTTATTATTTTTATTGTTATAGGCAATGTATACATTAGGTATTAAAGCCAACTTCTTGAACAGTAGGATTTATGAGCAAGAATGATAAGTTTAGAGATAGTATTTAAGTATATACACATGAGTAGACAAGACCTACAATTTGTAGAGTTGAGTAAACTAAAAGCTTAGCAGTTTATGGATAGGCAGTTTAATCTGATCCTTGGTTCATCATGTGGGCTAAATCTTTTCTTCATCTTTTATGCATCTGGTCATCCCTACATGCCACTCTGTAATCCTTTCTCCTAGAAACATTAAGGTGAAAAAAACCAATATAATTGTGTTTGTTTGGATGTGGGTCACAGTGCATTCCAATTAATTATAAAAGTTATATATTTGTAGTAGTTTGAACAGAAAGAGACCCCATAGACCCATATGTTTAAATGCTTGTCCCACCAGGCCTGGGACCATTAGGAGTTGTGGTCTTGTTGGAGTAGGTGTGGCCTTGTTGGAGCAAGTGTGTCACTGTGGAGACAGGGTTTGAGGCCTTAGAATCTCAAACCTGCTCCGAGACTCACCGACTTTTCCTGCTGTCTGAGCTTTAGATAGAGAACTTGCAGGCTCGTCTCCAGCAGCATGCCTGCATACCACCTTGTGTCTAGCCATGATGATGAAAGACTCAGCATCTGAACTGTAAAACTCTCCTAATTAATTTTTTTTTCATTTATAATCATTGCTGTGACTATGCTGTCACTTTCCAGCAATAGAAACCCTAACTAAGACAATATGAAATATGTATCACCTCCACTTTAGCGGTAACCGTAGTAGTGACAAAATATGTTAAGGTGTCCACAATATTTTTCAAAAATGAAAGATTCTCTTGAAGGTAGTAGGGTGCTATTTAAGCATCAGCCTGATTGATAACCCATCCAATTGCCTTGCATCAATATGGATGCTGTGAAGGAAAGTCCTGTTGATCTGTTGGAAAGATGTACCTTGCTAGTGGACTTCCCACTATCATTTTCCTGAATAAGAGACCAGCTTCAGAGTTCTGAAACCTTGGACACAGGTGTTCTGACTGATAGACATTGACTTGGTGTTATTTTAGTTAGGGTTTCTATTGCTGTGATAAACACTATGTGCAAGATGCACAACATCATGGTTCTAGTTCTCATGATGTCATTAATCTCACCATCACAGTTCAAAGCATATTTCAAATTGTAAAATTCTACAACCTTTCAAACTTCAAACTTTAAAAGCTCCATCTGTTTAAAATACCTGAAGTCCCCCTAAAATGGCAAAGCCTCTCTAAATCTCCAATGTTATAAATATCTTGGTGTCACAATTGTAGGACTCAAGAGGATTTAGTTTCAAAGGTCTTAGCAATGGCACTTATGTGACTCTGCCATCCACTCTCCTCTCACTTCTAGGTTTAAGTCAGCTCCACAGCTGTCATTGGTGATCTTACCATGGTGCTGGGATCTCCAAACTATTTTGTTTCCTGCTTGCAACTGAGCTAAGCGCTCACCAATAGCTTCTCTGGGCTCTCATTACTCTACTACATGATGTCAGTTCTTAAGTTTCTTTTTCATGACCCCTTCAGTCCTGGAGCTTGGATGGCAACTGAGGCAGCACCTTCACTATGATCTTTCTTTGCCTTTGTTATGATACTCCAGCCCTGACAGAAACAACCCAGACTCAGCTGCTATCCATGGCCCCTTGTGACTTTAGAACCAGTATGATGTGTGTGACACATACATTACTAAGTTTGTTTGCCAGCCTGAGATTTACCCTTTGGACCACAGATTCTCTTTCTCTCTCTGCTAACCCAGAGGAAACACTTCCAGAAGATTTTACCTCAATGATGTAGATCTCTCCTTATTCAAAGCTGGTTATTCATCCCTGGTTAACTAGAATTGAGATTAACCAGCATTGAGTTGTCACAGGAAAGCAAAGTTTTCCTGTTAGTGGTTCTTCTTAAAAAATATCACACAAAGGTCTCAATCGATACTTTGTTTCCCTCTGAAACTCCACTAGTCATCCTTCTAATGTCTGCATTCTATCATCATTTTTTTTATGTTACAAGATCGTATATAATAACCTATTGTGCTTTGGAACACTTACAATTTTTCAAGCCCAAATTTCCACAATCATATCCAAAACACATGGTCAGATCTGATATGGCACTACCCAATGGTCTGTTATCAATTTGTCTTAGGTTTCTACTTCTGTGGTCAAATACCATTATGAAAGGAAACTTATGGAGAAAAGAAATTATTTCTCTTATACATCATTGAAGGAAGTCAAGGCAGAAACTCAAAACAGAAACCCTGAGGCAGAAACTGATACAAAAGTCCATGGAGAAGTGTTGCTTACAGCCCCTGATTCATGGCTTTCTCACCTTGCTATTTATAGTGCCCAGGCAGTCATGATTGCTGATCAATCAAGAAATTGTGCTACAGTCTTGCCTAGGTAATTTTCTCAACTCAATTTTGATCATCCAAAATGACTCTATTTTGTGCCAAGTAGTCATAAAATGAAAGAATGCACATCTGTGAAAGACAGTCATGATTTTGAAGATTTTATGATTTTATGTTGTTTGATCTTGAGTTATCTCAGATTCTTTCTATATAAAGAGAAACACTATTAAAATTAGTATTCCTCTCATTACCTTTCTCATAAAACTGGTCATCTGAAAGTCCTTGGTGTTTATGTGAAGAAAGTTGTGGGGGCATCAATTGGACAAGAAGAGATCGGGAAAATTTCACACAACACATTGAATTTCAATGTACTTCATGGATTTCCTAGGAGTTGGATTACATGAAAGAACAATAAAACTTGGTTTTGTGGGTAAGTAATTTGAAGATTGTTCAGTAGTACCATTTAGTTAGATTTCATTTATAAACTGAAAGAAAAAAAAATCTCAAAAGAACCAAAGCCACTATTAGTCTATAGCTTTATACATCTTTATGTTATACATGTCTCTTTTTTGTGAGGGAGCTCACTGAATTATTGCCTGTGGTCACAAAACGTGAGGTCAATTATTACTTTGATGTAGTTAAGAATATTTTACTATGGTTACTTCACAATGGATTAATCACTGATTTCTAAGCACTCACACTTGCACATCTATAATAGATCTACTTTTATGTCCAAAAAGTTGAGATAGTAAGATGTCTCTATAGTTAAGAACACTTTCTACATTAAAAACAATGAATTTATGAAATTCTTAGGCAAATGGATGGATCTGGAGGATATCATCCTGAGTGTGGTAACCCAATCAGAAAAGAACACACATGANATGCACTCACTAATAAGTGTATATTAACCCAGAAACTTAGACTACCCAAGCTACAATTTGCAAAACACATGAAATTCAATAAGGAAGAATGTGGATACTTTGTTCCTTCTTAGACTGGGGAACAAAATACCCAAGGAGGGAGTTACAGCCCCACCCGGGGATCCATCCCATATACAACCACCAAACCCAGACACTATTGCATATGCCAGCAAGATTTTGCTGACAGGACCCTGATTTAGCTATCTCTGGTGAGGCTATGCCAGTGGCTGGCAAATACAGAAGCGAATGCTCACAGTCATCTATTGGATGGAACACAGGGCCCCTAAAGAAGGAGCTGGGCAAAGTATCAAAGGTGCTAAAGGGGTCTGCAACACTATAGGAGGAACAACAATATGAAATAACCAGTACCCCCCAGAGCTGTGTCTCTAGTTGCATATGCAACAGAGGATGGACTAGTCAGCCACCAATGGGAGGAGAAGCCCTTGGTCTTGGGAAGATCATATGCCCCAGTACAGGGGAATGCCAGGACCAGAAAGAAGGAGTGAGTGGGTTGGGGAGCAGGGTGGGGAGGGTATAGGGGGCTTTGGGGATAACATTTGAAATGTAAATGAAGAAATATCTAATAAAAAATGAAAGAAAAAAAAAAAGAAGAACACTTGCTGCTCTTGTAGAAGTCCTAGGATCAATTCCCTGCACCCTCTTCAGGCAGGATACAACTATCTGCAACTCCATGGGCAAAGAATTCAATGCCATCTTCTGCCTATCATAAACAGGCGCACACATGTTACATAATACAGGCATAATACTGTCAAAACACTCATACATATGATTTTCCAGTGAAGTCAACTTACAAGCACAGAAAGATGCCTTTCTTTCTATAGCCTGAATCAAAGTCATAATTATTGAAGACAAAGGAGCATAGGAATCTGTTCCCAAAAGCCATGCGTGTCCTCATTTCATTACAATTATATAATACAGTGTTGTACAATACTTTTTGTCCATAGCTACTCACCTGTTCATTAATCTTTGTGTATAAGAAACTGAGAAGAGTAAGGACACAAGATTATTAAGCTCTTAGATAAGTGAGTTTGGAAATGACTGGGAGTTTGGAACTATAAGGTAAATAAAAAGAATTCGAGTAGGAAAAATATTATTTTATCAGAAGCATAAAAATATTCAATGTGTATTATCCTTTTGTGATGCACCTGAAATTTCTGTGAATTAGTGATCAGATCTGCTACTGATTCCTACACCAGTAAATACACACAGCAAAATAGAATAGACCTGTGCTTTCATTTTTGTGGTACATGCTGTAGAGAGAAGACAGTGTGTATACTGGCCATGCACAGTGAGACAACAAACTTTATTGGTAATGTCTTCATCCACAAATTTATCCAGTGAATTTTCAGAGTAAGAATGGGAAACAGAAAGCATTGTCAACTTCTAGATACAGATGAGTATGGGAAGGGAGACAACATCTGCATGAGGATGTCAACATTAAAATCATGCATGTGTTTGTAACTAGTAAGATGTGTTTCCAAGTTTAAAGATGGCAAAGATAAGTGTGGTTCCCTTGAAGATGGATGTGGGTTACAAATGTTTGAAACAAACAAACAAACAAACAAAGAATTTATGAAAAAGAGAGACTGTTGGGGTCTAGGAGGATAACTACTGGTAAAGAAAGTGCTTCTCTCAGTGAGCCCTCTAGGCTTGGTCAAGCAAGGGAAGTTTTGCTTGGGTCTATTTCCTACATTACTCGCCCTGGCAAAGGTATTTTTTTCCCTTCATGCCTTATTCAGGGAAACAAGACAGCTTTTTGACAGTTTAAACAGTCATCCAAATATGGTTTGAGCTCTAAGCAACATTCAGATTAATTTTAAAATGTCCCGCTCTCTTGCAGTCTTCTAGTGTGGTCATGTTTATATTAATGTCTACAGTTTATAGTCCTGTTTGAAAGACTAAATAGGAGTGAATACTGTCAGTCTTTTGAATTAGCATGTGCTTGAAAAGCTAATCTAATATTTACTTCTTCAACAATATATGAATGTTGATTCATTTTTATATTTAAGGAAGAATCCCTATTGCCTGATATTAAAGACCCCTTCCATTTTCTCCCTTGTTTTCATTCCACTGGGTCATGTGATAAATAGGAGCCAGTACTGTGGGTTAGAAACAGTGTCAAACAAACATTTGTCTGAATGACTGCTAATGAGCTGAAGTTTCTCAGCATGTGTATGTGAGCCAGGTGCTTGCATATCATTTCAGGAATTTACATTGTCTCAGAGAAACATTGAATACAGACCTTTCTACAACAAAAAGGACATTAAAAATTAAATTCGATTTCATTAAAAAGTGCATGAAATTTTCTGCTCTCTTCACCCATATTTATTTTATTACTAGCTAGTGGGAAAAATAAGGTTATTGAAGAGCTGTATTATCACATATTTTTCTAAAACTTTTATGAGGTTTTAATGTAATACAAATAAATTATTTCTCCTTTTCTTTTCATTTCTGTATAGACTTTCCTATATATTCCATAGTTTCTTTCAAATCAATTGTCTTTTATTGGTTAATCATTTTTACAAATTATTGTAATTACAAATAATACCTGTTCTGTCCTTATGAAGTTATTTGGATATATATTTTTTTTCAATCTTAACATTTGAACTGGTAATCAACCTGTCAAACACACACTTTTGTTTCTTTTTTTTTCAAATTTATAGAACCCGGGTGTTTGTTTTACAAAACTATTATGAAACCTTTCTTAACAGAATAGACCTTTTTCACAGACACAGCTAATTCACACATAAACATGTTCATTGTGAAGAATGAGCCCAGTTGTTCTATTTTATGCAAATTAGTTTTCACATGGGTATGTACAGCTCATTTGTGTGCCTGTTGTTCTGTTTGTTTGCATTGGTTGGTTAATATGTGTGCTCAGGTATTCATACATATCTGGGAGCATGCATGCTGAAACAAGATATTGACTTTTACTGTTCCCTCGAACTCTCTTCATATCATAGTGTAAGACAAGATCTGTCACCTGAACTCAGAACTCACTACTATTAAAGTTACCCATCTTCCTCTAGGGATGTCCTGGTTTAACCTCCCTTATTTCTGGATTATCAGCATGCTTCCATGCTTACTCTCACCCACACAGCAAGCTATTAACCTGTAGAGATAGCTCCTCAACTCTTGCACCTGGATTTCAAAATACACTATTTAGTAACTGTGATGTAGAAAATGTCAAGTGAAATGTACCAATGTTCAAAAATATTTTTACATGTTCCTTGGAAATCCTCCCGATAGGTAATAACATTTTCTGAAAGAATATTTCAGGAAAAACTGTCTGTGCTAATAAAATCATAATACCTATGGTAATATGTACTGATTTATTTACTTTATACGAATTGCAAATTTCTGTCCTTGGTCAAGATATCAAAGCCCTGAAAAAGAAAACAGGTTCTGTAGGAACGTGAAAAGTTATAGAAAATTCAATTCTATGTGACCCAGTCAAGAGGCATATCATCAACTAAATGGATAAAGATATACATCTTTATCTCAGATAGCACAGATATGAAATAATATTTCAGGGAAGAATTGCTAAAATTGCACATTTAAGAACATAAGTAGGCTTTGCAAGGCAGATCAGAGGAACACTGATAGTAAAGTTCTATTCATTGTACTTACCTTGCAGAAGGAAACAGTTAAATCTGAAAATCTCCTCTGACCTGGAGAGAGAGAGGAAGAGAGAGAAAGAGAGAGAGAGAGAGAGAGAGAGAGAGAGAGAGAGAGAGAGAGAGAGAGAGGAAAATAATCAGAAAAACAAATTTCATTTTTATTACCATATTTCACTATTTACCATCACTATTTGTTGAGGCATTAGAGTATCTATCTATCTATCTATCTATCTATCTATCTATCTATCTATCTATCTATCTATATACAATATCTCTATGTATTATACATTATAGTATCCATTTTATTATCATATAACTGTTACATGTGTTAGTAGACATATATGTTTCTTAGCTTATCAGGCCTTATTCTATTTGTTACCTTAGGAAAAAAAATGGGTCACTTTATGAAGCCCATGGAACATTTGTGCTCACACAATGAGGAGTTGGTTTTCTCCACCACATGGTCTCTACCCCATGGTTTCTGGGTTCAAACTGGACTTATTGCCTAGGCAACAAGGCTTTTTACCTGCTAAATCATCTTGCTGGTCCCCAAAGGTTACAATTTAATTGAGTCATGAATGTTAAATGCTATGGCTTCTTCCATAAAAATAGTTCATGACTAGGATCTATCCTATCTATCTATCTATCTATCTATCTATCTATCTATCTATCTATCTATCTACCTTTTTATTTCTGTATGTACCTAAAACAGTAAATTTGGATATTCACTGTAGTTGGACTAAGAGTATTCTATGTTAGTGAAGCACACTAATGCTTAGTCCGTGAAGGCTTTTTCAGAATGTTAATTCAGTATGAAAAAGATCTTCTCTGAATAGAGCCAGCCTCATTCCATTTATTAGGGCTTTGAATATAATTAAAAAAAAAAAAGAAAGAAAGAAAAAAGAAATCTTTGAGACTGAAAACACTTCTGCATGCTGCCTACCTACATTTCTGCTAGCAGATCTGCTCTGATGTATCATCCCCACTATGATTATCTGAGCCCTCAGAAACTATGAGACGAAATAAATTATTCCCTGCTAAATGGTTTTCTAAATACTGTGTGACAATTATCAATGCCAATAGGTAAGTTCTTGCTGTTTTTATATACAGTACTGCCACTCAAACCTTCATGAAAAGAAGAATTGTTTTTTTAACTTGAGAAAATTAGAAATGTTAAATTATCAGCATCATTGATGATTATTGTGTCCCAAATGACAATATGGTTTGATGAAACTCAATAAATGTGCTCAATAAAACTTTATGCTTTTCCCAATCAGACAAACATATTGAAAAAAGTTATGCATAAATTGAACTGTGATCTCCCAATTCCAAGACCATCTCATAAATATCCTTTTATTCAACAAATCTTGTTTGAGAATTCCCTTGATAGAAGAAAGCGTACCACTTAAATTAAATGAAAGAATCAGAAATAGATTAAGAGTAATGTACATTCTGAGTCTGAACTTTTAATTTTTTCCATCTAATTATTATTTTCCATTTTCTTGATCACATTATATTGAAATGTTGGAATGTCAATTTCCTCTACCACTTTACTTAATAGAACCTTTGTCTCCTTTGAGCTCTTAAGAAGATGTTAGCTTTAAATCACACTGACTTCACCCTTTGCGATTTACATACATTGAAGAAATAAAAGGCTTTTCAAGAGTCACTATGGGCCCTGGGAGGCCTCCAAGGAGTATTAAGACCTTGAATTTTATGTGAGCTGCCTCAAATACAAACCACAATCCCTCCCTATGGAATACTAATGGCACTTGTGTACAGTTACATTTTCTTGTGAATGTTTTTAAAGTCTAGAAGCTGCCCGTGAATAAAATAGCCTTTGTGCTGGTTGTTAGAAAATGTAATTCATGCTCAGATGGAAAAAAGACAGTATTCCATTTGATGTTTCCAGAGTCCAGTTCATTCTGAAATAATTAGTGCATGCTTTAGAAGGCTAAGAAGCAGTGCACATTGAAACTGCAGCTCATGTTCCTATGAAACTTATCCAAAAGGACATTTAAGATATCCAAGATGTAATTAGAGGGTGGGTCTTTGATATCTTTCAGTGGATTTAATTCAAATTATCTTTTCCTCACAACTGCAGTTTCACTTTACTTTGTGAAAACATATGCTTGGTTTTAAATATCAATAGGATTAATTACCAGGGTTTAAAAATTCATGGGATACTGATGTCAAAAATTGCCTTTGTATTAGGCTATTCTCATTGAATTCACTTGCCCTGAGAAGATTGTAAGCATACAGAAGGATGAACATGATGTATATCATTCTCCATGGAGTTGTGGATCATACACAGTGAAGAAGTTAATAAAAGTGACAATAAATGACACACTATGGAGAAAGGCAAATTTAAGTCCCATTCCCAAGTCTATCTGCATCATGTGTCACTCCAGGACTCTCCCCATCTCTCTCTCTCTCTCTCTCTCTCTCTCTCTCTCTCTCTCTCTCTCTCTCTCTC
>NC_034609.1:25220944-25223492 GCF_900095145.1 Mus pahari
TCTCTCTCTCTCTCTCTCTCTCTCTCTCTCTCTCTTTCTCTCTCAGATTAATTGCTACTTCTGGGCCAGTATTGCTCAAACCAACAGCCTTGCTATGCTGTGAATGTGGGAAACATGGACATTCCAAACTTATGCGTACTTTGAAGGTAAAATATACCCAGAATTTCAAACATAATTATATTGTGAAACCAGCAAACATACTAGCAAGATACTCTTTGAGAACTCTTCAAACTCTGATGAGTAGTCTTCAATGAGGTCATGCCCTTGAAATCTCATTGTAGGCTTCCAAATCCAATTTAGAACCAAAAGAGAGAGAGAGAGAGAGAGAGAGAGAGAGAGAGAGAGAGAGAGAGAGAAGGAGGGAGGTTGGGAGGGAGGAAGGGAGGGAGGGAGGGAGGGAGGGAGGGAGGGAAAGAGAAAACAAAAACAATATTTTGCTAACTTAGTTATGCAAGAATTTCCCTACCCTTTATATCATAGTACCTTTAATGTGTGATCAAACTAAACTTTTACAGTCAATAGTCTGTTTTTTGGCTACCTTTTAGCAAAAATTCTGTTGAGTATCTTTTAATAACAATTCCTCTATCATGGTATCTCCTTTAAGTAATTTTCTGTCCAGTCCTCTTCAGTCTAATTATTGACAATATAGCCCTATCACCTTTGCTATGCTTAGAGTTGAGGTCATACCTCTTCCATTGCAATCACTTGACTAATATCTGTCAAACTATTTTAAAAATATTTTCAGAGTCAATAAATTAAAAACATTCAAAACAATAAGGTGGTTCATAATTTACAATACATTAGATTAAATAAGATACATAATTAAATTAATCTCAGCTATATCTTTTAATTTTTACAGTGCAGATATTAGAAAATATAGCTGCACATTTGACCTGAATTAAATTTTTATTAGAAATGGTGCTCCAAAAGGCACAATGGAGAATCAATAACCTAGAACACATTCCAGCTGATTGGATGTACAAGTAAGAGTGGAACTTTAACTTTAAGCTAGTACAGGTTCAAAAGTAAAATGTGCATATTATGCAAACATATATCTGGCAGGCTTGACAACACAAGTTCTGTATGATTTGTCTTAACAATACTATTTAATAAATTCCACGGTTAATCTGAATAACTACATTGTAAAATTAAGAATAAAGAGATAGAATTTCTTGTTGAATTTCAAAGTCAGTGCAAAAACAATTTAAATCTCAATATTAGCTGCAATCCCTCCAGTTTCAGTTGCATTTTACTGACCAATGGTGGAGATACAGTATGCCCACACACAGTTTTCTTGTTTTTACTCCCATTTACTTTCCATGGTTCAAAACAGACGATATGAGCACTTTTCGTATCCATTAAGTTGAAATTTCCACACTAAGCAATGTATAACCTGATGATCAGTCACTGTCTGACTACCATCACAAATGTCTTTCTGTGCCTTACTCAACATATGAATTTGTCCTGCACATGGACCCGTGATTACTGCTTCCCATCAGTCATTTCACAGCCAGGTTAGCCATCAGATCAACAATCAAGTAATCATTGTTTATTTATTTATTTATGACTCCAAAGTGCAAAATGAGTGATAAAAAGAAGACAAGAGGCCATACAACACAGGACACAGTAGCTTAGGCACTATGTGACAATGCCATAGTGCCTATAAGAAAACCCAATAAGACTAACTATTGGTAGTATACATACTTTTGTGTGATATACATGTGTACATACACACTTCAGGGTATTTGACCCGACGTATTTTTCAATAATAAAAACATAAACCCATATGTTCCTAAGTGGTATCCAATACTCATATTGGCTCCAAATCCCTCTCTAGGTCTGCATGATATTTGTACATTATATTCACAAATACAACACGAGCTGAATTTCAGTCCAAGACCAAATTACCACCTCATCAGTAACGGTGCCTTACATCACTCTTAGGTAGGCTCGGTTTCCTTTCTCTGTCCCACACTACCACAGCAACGACCTTAAACTTGAGAGCATCTATTGCAGAAACCAGCTCATTCCCCAAATCCTGTGGTTTTTTTTCTGTGCATTTTCATTTCCTGTTACATATAATTTCCTCTATGTTCAAAGTCACTGACTAATGTCAGTTGTTTTTTTTTTTTATTATTAAACTTGTCTTGAAATGCATCCATTCACCATTTCCTCTTCAGACTAATTCTAGAGCTTTTCTTTTTATCAAAAACTACCTTGCAGTGGATATATAGCATAGAAAAAAAAATGACACCCTTTGTAGTAAGTTCTTGGTGTTCTATGTATAGTGTTTCCGTTTTTCCTTCTTTTTCGTCTCAGCTCTGCTGTGTGGTTTATCTTGCTATATAATTTAGAAGGCAGTGATGAGGCTGGAATTTTCTGGAACACTTTTTGGAACTGTATGATCCACACTGGCTTTATGTACTGGATAGCTTTGTGTCAACTTGACACACCTGGAGTTATCACAGAGAAAGGAGCTTCAGTTGGGGAAGTGCCTCCATGAGATCCAGCTGTAAGGCATTTTCTCAATTAGTGATCAAGGAGGGAG
>NC_034609.1:25223682-25253323 GCF_900095145.1 Mus pahari
TCTTGGTCATGATGTTAGTGCAGGAATAGAAACCCCGGCTAAGACACTTTACTTCTATGTCTGACTGCTGACATTGGATTTGAGAGATCCATCTTGCCTATGGTGTACATGTCCAAGTAGTCCCTGGGTACTTACAACTACAGTCTAGGTTTCCTCACATATTCATATCGTTTCAATATCCTATACAATAGAATTTTATTAGGAGTATCACGTGCCATGTCTGTGATTATGTTTGGACATAAATGGCCATTTCTTTTCCCTAATCTCTTTCCTTTGCACATTTACTGAATACAAGATGTGCCAGTGAACATATAATGTAATGATGCCATTCTTTTGATGCCCTTTAGTGAATTAAAAAGAACTTGTAGTCTTGATTAATTGTAGAGAGATCAACTAACATATTAGCTTAAGCTCCTCCATTGAGGGTAAGTATATGAGAATAAGTAAAATATACTTTCTTCTTTAGCTGTTGGGTTGTTGAGTCTATTTCATACTATGGAATTAAAAAGGTGCAAAAGGAGTAGGCAATGTGTACTTGTAGTGGCAAAAAAGAAATTAAGTCATGATAACCTAACAGGTTACAAGGCTGATGATCTAAGTATCAAATAAATACGCAAATGACAATGAATATGCACATGGGCTATTATTTTATCCTCATGTTCCCTTTGAAATTGAGGATTTTAAAGCCAGTGGTACAATTTCTAAGAATGAAACAATAATTTGGAGGGGTTTGACTCAATCAGAAGCACCAAAACCTGTCAAATTTAAAATTTAAAAACTAAAAATACAAACAGACATAAATGACCTGTCCTTATAGTTTATCTCTTGCAAGGGTGTATGCTGACCTTGAAACCTTCATGACATTCCTGATGATTCACCGAATTTTACCATTTTTCTCTCACTTAATGCTATATACTCCACATAGGAAGAAAACTGCAATTTGTCTTACAAGACAAATAAAGCACATAAAAGATATACGAGATAATATTTAAATAGTACATAAAATTTTAATCTTTTTATCTGTTGGAATAAAGACCCATCGTTGTTGGATGAGCATTGAAAGGATTTTCTTTCTATTTCAAAAGGTTTTAGAAATAGCAGGAAGAGGTAAATGTATCCCTCAGAGAACTTCTAATTCATCCTTCAGAAGCCAAATAGGTTAAATCTGCCAAATTGTTTGATCAACATGAAGAAAGCTGCTCACAGGCAAACCAACAGTACCATAGTATTAAGAAGCATGGACTTTATTTAAGAAGGCTGTAATACAGGTTGGCGGTCACCACAAAACTCAGAAGAACCCTGCTTTGCTCACTGTGCCAAAGAACCTCATAACATAGTTTTAAATTTATTTTCGTTCATTTGGAAGTAGTTTCATGGTTTTATAGTCCAGTTTTCTGACTCATGGCAGTTCTTATTAAGTGTTCCCCATTGTGCCTGTTCATCTAATGATCCCACCTTCTCTCCTGTGCTCCAGTTTCTAATGGTTTCCGTTCACACCTCACTAGATACCCGAGAGTTTCTGGCAATAAAAAAGTCAGGCATGTCCTAAAAGTGTACAAGAAAGGGAAGGGATTCTCGGAGTTTGAATTGTAATTGGCTTCTCATACAGATGATGAAACTGAGATTTGAGATGTGATGGCTTTGCTAATGTCATTAGGAAGGGCTGTCCTGAGGGAAGAATGGAGACTAGGTCCAATCAGGAAGGAACAGAAGTGTGTTGTCAGCATGAAACCTTGCCTGGCTTTTATTGGCTTTCTCTCTGTGTGTCTTAATGAACTTAGATGTGAATGAATATTTGCCAAGTTCTTCCCTAATATTAACCTTCAGGAGAGGTAGATGTTTTCTTCACTTGGAAGACAAAAATAGGTTTTTTTCTTAGTAGGTAAAAGTAATTTAAAAAAATACAACGGAAGACCAAAACAAGGGTTCAGTTTCCCCTTACTGATTTTTTTTACCTCTCCCAAACTCATCCATTTTTACATACCCACCACAGGCAGCCATCAAATCTATTTAGAATGATATCTTTTTAATTGCTGAAAGAGAGATACCCTCTCCTTTACACCACTCCTGTCACTTTGTAGTGAGAATGTTTTGTATTTCTCTGTCCCTGTAGTTTTTGAGTTTCTCCTACTCTTCTTTGATTTTGAATCTGAAGACATATATTCTCTCAACTGGAGGCCGTGGCTTACATGAGGTATTGATTTCTCTGTAACTCATGAGTGGAGGAAACTTACATTTGATGAGTTCTCATGATGAGCCTTTTACTCTGTCAAGAAATTTCAAGATACCATTGTTTCATTACTCTTCATGAAAGCCCCTTGCCACAGGACTTCCTACCTCTATTTCACATAAGAGGAAACAGAGGCACAAGCCTAAGGAAAAGGACTTTCCCCAAGAACTATGGTCTAATGAATAACACAGACATTTCAACCGTCCATCTCTCAACAACAATTTTTTTCCTAAGAGGAAAACATTGCCACAAAATTGGGCAATTAGAAGGAATTTAATAAACTCATGACTTTCTGAATATTGAATTGTTTTGTTTTGTTTTGTTTTGTTTTGTTTTTCGAGAAAGGGTTTCTCTATGTAGCCCTGGCTGTCCTGGAACTCACTCTGTAGACCAGGCTGGCCTCAAACTCAGAAATCTGCCTGCCTCTGCCTCCATGCCCGGCTCTGACTATTGAATTTTTAAGATTTAACATAAATAGGGAATGCGTGTGGCATATATTAAGACATACGAGTCTCAGTGCTGGGAGTTCTCAAGCATGATCTCATCTTTAAAGAAAATTTGATTTCTATTTGGCTAGGTGGTCAGAATATGCATCTATAACTTGCAATTGTCAGCTTATTCAGTATCTAAATGTGTATTTTATATTTAATTTATACAGGGTGGGGGTAGAAAATGCTCAGACAAAGAAGGCAGCTAGTGCTGAGCATCATTTCCAGTCACTCTGTGTATTGACTCAGAATATCTTTGGATGCAGGACTTAACACAAACCCTCTAAGACAGACACTAAATTCAGAACATCTATTTTTTTTTTTAACAGCAAAAAAGATGGTCATATTAATGGGCTACAACACTAGCGATGGAAATGTATTTAATGAAATTTGAGTAGTAAGTCTTGTGTAGTTTCCTTACAGCAATACAAGTCTGATTCATGTCCACTAACAGACAATAAACATAAATGATACACATGCAAAGGATTTTATCAATTACAATTGTTTTTAAATTGTCTATACTGCCTATTCACATTCAAAACTGGGACGACATACTCACGGTGGTTTACCATTTTAATTTGTAAGTCGCAATACTTTCTAGGCAACTCTGAAGATTTCCGCAAGTGTGTTTTGCACTTGAAAATCAAAGATTAGCGGGGTGTAGTGGCGCATACCTTTAATCCCAGCACTTGGGAGGCAGAGGCAGGAGGATTTCTGAGTTCGAGGCCAACCTGGTCTACAAAGTGAGTTCCAGGACAGCCAGGGCTACACAGAGAAACCCTATCTCAAAAAACAAAAACAACAACAACAACAAAAAAAATCAAAGCTTAATGGACAGAGTCCTTGACCTTGTTTTATGAGTTGAAAGAATGTCAAGTAGAACATTCACAGAAAAGTTTCAATATGCAAGGCAGGGCTAAGTCCAGTGACCTGCTCTGGAGTAAAAATGCATTAGAATAGTATAACAGGTAAAGCTATCAACAGTGAAACAGTGTACTTAACACCAGCTCAAGTGACCACAGCCAATCCCTTTCCATAGTTATATGATCAACAGGACAATGAGAAATTATGAATATATGAATGAACATTATCAGTATTTAGCAGATTGCTGAGAAAGTGCCGTAAATTGCATGTCTGTTCAGATTTAGTAATTGGAGTGTTGCAGACTGTCTGGTATTTAATAATAGTAATTTGTGTACAGTTCATTATAGCTTCCTTCAAAACAAATAATGGTCTATGTGTACATAGTTAATTAATGGTTAAGGTCAATGATTTGAGAATAATGTATTATATCCTAATGTTAAATTGCATTACAAATTCTATTTGCCTTATTCTTTTGCTGATACTCCAGTAAGTTAGCAATAATGTGATATAGTCTGAAAAAAATCAATGAAGCTTTTTATGGGCCAATCTCACAGCATTCTAAAAAAAAATATTTATTAATGTTATTACAGTTAAGATGCAGGGTCCTAAAGCAAATAATGTTGTGAATGAATAGCTACTGCACTGCAGGGTGAGCTCTGTCTAAATCAGGATCGGGGAAGTTAAAGCCCAATGGAGAACATCAGCCTGATAATGTATAGTAAAAGAAGAAGGAAGGGCATTGAAGAAGTGATGTTTTAAATATTTATTGATCAGCATATTTTCTTTTGCAAATTTAGCACATGAGTACAGAATTTACTTCAGGATCCCCTGCTTTTTCCTTTTTATAATTCCTCCAGTGACCCCACCCCACCCCCACACTCTTTCTCCAGTTCATGTTCTTTTAGTCTCTTGTTGAGCAACATGCAACAATAGGATTTTAAATCAAAGAGAAAGGACACCATGATTTGTTGTGCAGTATAATTTTGACAAGATTTTCCACAAAAAAAGAAAGTTTTCAGCTGTGGATACAGTTCTATGGCTAAAGCCCTTCCTGTGCAAATATGAGGACCAGGCTTTGATCATTATAAACCATGGGTAAGGTGAGGCATGGTAGCCGGTGCTGTATTCTCAGTGCTTTGGAGATAGAGACTAGAGGAATGCTGAGGCACACTGACCAGTCAGTCAGGCCTCAAGGGCAAGCACTAGGTTTCAGTGAGAAACCTGAAACACCAAGGAAGATGAATCTGAGAAATGATACCTAAAGTTAACCGCTGACCTATCCAAGCACAGGCACAGAAGTGCATTTCCATCAACATCTTCACATATAACAAAAGTTATTGTGTGTATTCTGCTTTGCGGAAGCTACACCAGCACTTGCAGGGCATATTTACACAATGGTTATCATTCAACATGCATTACCAATGAAGTAGTAAGAAAGCACTAGAGATAGTGTTCAGTAATTAAGACAGAGGCAGGGTCCTCATTGTGCTCACAGCTTGGAGCACCTCAGAACCCAAGTTAAGATGTGCTGTCCATCTTCCAAGAAGAAACCATATCTAATGTAAACTTTCTTAGTCACTCTTTCACTCCCAAAGAAGAAATTCCTCCATGACAGTACAGTTACACATGTGCTCTTCATTGGCTCTAGTATTAGGAATTGTCAGTGCTGCTGAATGAATATTTCCATCACTATATGCTTTGGTTGCATTATCATATTAAATAAAAATGAATAAGCAAGCATACTTTCAGATACGTTGTTTTAAAATCATCCCCTTACCCTACCCCTCCTTTCTCCCATATTTCTTTTTCTCTTCCATTTCCTGATAGCTTATCCAGACAATCAGCATCACAGACTCCCAACACAAAAATCAAAACATTGTGTGACTGTGAACTTCAAAGCATTGTGTGTCAATGGACTCCTGAGTTATGAACAGAAATTATAGGAAGATCATTTATATCTATATCTATATCTATGTCAATATCTATATCTATATAATCTATTTTCCATTGACAACTTCTCAATGCCTCAGCATTCCTTTTATAAATTTAAATTTAAAAAGGATTTTTAAAATTCCCTGACATAAACAAACATAATTTGAGTGATTATTGTAATAAGAAAACCATTCATTTCATGTCAATGTCTGATCCCAGTTCCTGAACTCTGTCCTGCCCCCTAACAAATGTTAAGTGGAATCACCAAGACAAGCTCTCCTTACTGCATCCTAATATAATTTGAGGCTATATTTCACTGATCTAAGCAAACATAAATTGCAATGTCACTTTAAATAAAAGATAAAATGTCAGATTTCTATAGCGGTTTCCGGATAGCTGAATTCTTATAGACATAATTCCCAGAAATGTATGTTTAGTCCATGCACAGCTAGTACATTATTTCAGTATTACGAGTGTGAGCAATTTGTATAGCTTAGTATTACCTACTGTTCTCAAATTAATTGATTAAAATAACAGCAGATACCAGGAAGCCCCTGCATGCCATCCAAGTTTCTTTTTCCTTCTTACAAAAGATATTGAATTTTTTAAACAGCTGTTCTAAAGCAAAGCAGAACATAAGCTTTAACAGCAGATTTTTTTCAACCAAGAAGTTATTTATAAATTATTATTCATAGCTTATCCCTGGGCATTTTAAATAGCTATAATTCAAGTTGTTTTATCTCTGCAATCAATAATTCTGCTGCTAGAAACTCCTGCCTTTACACCAATTACACAAACACACACACACACATACACACACACACACACACACACACACACATATGTATATATATGCAATTTAAAAATACAATTAAATAGGAAAACCTCTTTCTGAGTATATGTTATATTACACTACTTGTTAAAAGCTTCAGAAAACGATAAAATGTGATGTATCATCTATACCAGCCCTAATGGTGCTGTACATTTTACCCATTCATTAAGGCATTTACCACCAACTTACTGAGAAACAGATTTTAAGTAAGATCTTGGGCATAGATTAATGGATTGGTGGATGATGGAAGGATGGATGAATCCCAATACTCATGTCACTGGATAGTAGGAAATTATAGAACATTGGGCCTTCCAATTCAGTGTTGTCTGTTCATAATGATTTCAGTAATTATTACAATAAATGAAATGCAACAATAACAAAAAAATTAAAAGGTGCAATATTTTTCTTGAAGCAGCAATAGATTGCTGAGATGTGTCCCTTGTCTCTCTTTATATTTCATACAATGGTTCTCCACCTTTCTAATGCTGAAACCCTTTAATACAGTTATGGTTGCTAACCCACAACCAAAAAGTTAAATTTGTTGCTAATTTTTACTGTAACTGTTCTACTGTCCTGAATAATGTAAATTTTTTTTGTAAGTAGAGGTTTTCAAAAAGAGTGGCAAACTATAGGTTCAGAATTGCTGCACTCTATAGACAATAAAACTTAACTGAATATTAGGTTGCCACGCAATTCAGGATAGGACCTAAAATTTGGATTATGGCATATCCAGTGAAGTTTGTTTCCTTCTACAGTACTGTACTCTCCGGGCACTTGTGACCTGTAATATTTAAAATAATGAACATAAAAATAAAATTCTAATATTTACCTGGCTCCTTTCTTTTTCTTTTTCTTTTTCTTTTTCTTTTTTTTTTTTTTTTTTTTTTTTTTTTTTTTTTTTTTTTTTTTTTTTGGTTTTTGGTTTTGTGAGATAGGGTTTCTCTGTATAGCCTTGTCTGTCCTGGAACTCACTTTGTAGACCAGGATGGCCTCGAACTCAGAAATCCCCCTGCCTCTGCCTCCCAAGTGCTGGGATTAAAGGCGTGTGCCACCTTGCCTGGCTGCCTGGCTCCATTTTAATTGTTCACTTATAGCTACTTAGGGCTATGACTCCTGTGCTGGAAATTATAGATGTCCCTTCTTGTGTGGATGAACAGTGAAAACAAGAGGCCATGAATGTGAAAGAGAACAGAGTGGTCTGTGGAATTATTTGGTGACAGGAAATATGTAGACATAACATAATTACATCATATTATTAAAAATAAAAAGATAAAAAAATGAACTTAATGGTACCAAAGAACATATTTGTTGCCACATACCCAGCAAAGGATATGACATGAATCTTAGAGGATATTAAGACATCTATAAAAAGAGGGGGTTAAAGTTAAAAGCGTGTGGTCCAAGAAATGAGGAAAGAAAAGTCCCAGTTGCTTGCTTAAACTTTGTACTTTTAGAAAATATTTTCTAAGAAAATCCAAATTAACTGGAGGTAGAGAGAGTTGAAAGAAACCACAACACACACACACACACACACACACACACACACACACACACACACTTGATAGGTGAATCTGTGACCATTTTGGGGGAACACCTGGTGTCAATTTACAGAGCCCCCTTCTCTGAAATATGCAAGTTTCATACAGTGCAGAGCTTTGCCTTCTTCCTATAGATGTTTTACACATTGCAATCATTTTCCTTTGACTGTCAGAGTCCCCTGGGCTTCTCTTCTCTTACTGTTTACAGGATCTGGTTTCACTCATTTCATAACTGATAACTAACACATTTTCTACTTCTTATGACTTGTGGAGAAAAAAACGTGCTGTGAGCCAACTAGAATGTATTGCACTTCTGTTTGTTCTGTGTTGTTGAGTCTCCCATCCGGCTTAGTAAAGCTTCCATAAATACAATGAAGCAATCAAAGAAAACTGTTGAGAGCCATTTACTTAAATTGCTAAAGCTGAGTGCAATGCTTGTCTAAAAAATAAGTAAACACCCATTATCCAGTTCAAAGCAAGAGACGAAAACAGAAGTAGGTATATACCAAATAGAGAACTCTCTCCAAAATAAACTTGCAGAGGTGGGTACCATGGAGTTGATATAAGTACCTGGTTGGCGGTATTAATTGTAGATCTTCTTTGGTGATTTTAATTTATTAGTGTTATGTATAGAACATAGTAAGATAAATAAATATCACCCGAAGATATTTTATATATATATATATATATATATATATATATATATATATATATGACAATCACAAAGGAATATTAATAAAGCTCCAGTAAATGTGAAGTGTGTACATACCATACTCTGTGAATAGCAAATATTTCATTTAACCAAGCATAATTTAAGTTCTGCAACACTGCAACATAGAAGTTTAACATAATCTCACTGAAGTGGAAGCAACATAATCTTAAAATCCATGAAATACATTAGAATGTGAATGCTTTTATTACATATTCAGAGATAGTGTATAGAAATTCCATGTATGTTCTCATAAATATGAGAAATGAAATTTTGGAGTAGAAGCAAGAAAAATTACACAAAAGTTAAAGCTCAGACGTAAGAAAAATAGAATGAATTACTTTGATTTCTACAAATCTGCTGAACATCGCATCAAAATGAAAATTGTTGCTGTTTGTTAGAAATTTTCCCGTGATTTTTCTTGTCTGGAGATCATGCTAATGAAAGGCAATGTGAATCCTTTCAAACTTGTATCATAGGCACAAGTTTTTTCTCCTACATTCCTCCAGGCATTCAAAGAGGAAATAACATCAGGGTTACTAAACTCTTCCAAAGTATAGAGGAAGAAATGAATCACAGGGCACTCCTGATGTCAACTTCACCCTGGTATCTCAACCAGACAAAGGCATCACATAAAGAGTGCAAATTAGTATCTATTATGCCACTCGAATCTGTCCAGTAGCAGGTAAAACATATCAAATACCAGGAGCAAGTGTTCATTTACTATCAAAAAACAAATTAGTTCAATATGTTGTGTTAATAGAAGAAAAAATCTCAATGGTAAGAAGCACCCAACATTCTGTTGTTTTTTTTTTCTTTTAAAGTTAATCAGTTTTTTATCCTTTTATTTTATTTTATTTTATTAGTTATTTTCTTCATTTCCATTTCAAATGCTATCCAGAAAGTCCCCGATACCCTCCCTCCATCCTGCTCCCCAACCCACTCACTTTCACTTCCTGGTTCTGGCATTCCCTTGTACTGGGGCATATAAACTTGCAATACCAAGGGACTCTCCTCCCAGTGATGGCTGACTAGGCCACCTTCTGCAGCATATGCAGTTAGAGACATGAGCTCTTGGGGGTACTGGTTANTTCATATTGTTGTTCCTCCTATAGGGCTACAGACCCCTTCAGCTCCTTGGATAATTTCTCTAGCTCCTTCATTAGGGACCCCGAATTCCACCCAATAGATGACAGTGAGCATCCACTTCTGTATTTGCCAGGCACTGGCATAACCTCACAAGAGAGAGCTATGTCAGGGTTCTGTCAGCAAAATCTTGCTGCCATATCCAATAGTGTCTAGGTTTCTGATATAAATATGCAGCACGAAAGGAAAAGAAAGGAATTTCCGTCATATTCCCCAAGGCATTTGCAGCAGACCTACAGCCAATATTTGTAATTTATTCCTAGAGATAAGAACAAGGTAGGCAAATACTCAGGTTACAGCTAGAACAATTATGTAAGAGCAAGAAGTAAGAAAAGTAATATAAAATAAAGAACATATTATATATGAGAATCAATGTCAAATACATAATATCTGTTAGATAAGATAATTAAACAATAACACATGCATTAAAAGGCAAGACATGAAACTGTTCCTAGTTGCACATAGTTTGTTATTATAGAAATGCTGGAGGAATCTATTAAACACATTTAAGCTTGATTTATATATTAAGCAAGATTTTTAACAATGTGAAATTTGTATATGAAATGAATCTTATTTCTATATACTTACATGGACATTCAAAATGAAATTGAGAAAATATATTTATTGTTTCTTTAGGAAGAACTTACGTTGGAGAAAGGGTGTCTTCACACAGGTTTTAATAGGTGATCCTTTTGCCTCAGATTCCTTCTTGGGATTTCAAGTATACATCACTATGCCAGTACATTTGGAAAGGACCCACACAGGGCAAAATTACTGAAGTTAGGAAGACAATAGAGATAACAAATGTGGGCTCACTATTTCAAAACCTGCTAATGATCAGTGGTAGTTGAACAATAGAGCCCTGGACTGAGAACGGATATTCCCGATGTCTTTGTAAAATTTCACACAGAATTAGGTCCATGTACACTGAAAATATTTTATAGGATACTAAGTCTTTTAAATAGCAAATATATCTTTTTAACAGATGTCACCGTATGCAGAATAGTCAAGTTGAAACATTGCCTCAAAATGTTTTTTTTTTAAATCCTCAAAATAGATAAGAAATATAAATATTTTATCTAGGCAAATAAATTTTGTAACCTTGAATTTGGCAAATTTTCTCTGATAGAACACAAAATCATATGGAATTAGGAAAAAAAAAAACAGCCCAAGGTATTTTCTTAAAATTCAAATTTGTGGTTCAGAGGACACTGCCAAGTAAATGACAACCTAACTCACACAATGGGAGAAAATATTTTACTATCAGATATTTATGAACTGGGTATCTATTCAGTGAAACTTTTCCACAATACCATAACAACTCTACTGTGAACATAAAAGGGCAATTGTATTGCATACTTCCTATGAGGCAGTTCAATAACGTGCACAGTTGGCTTGGGGATGAAACCTTGAATCTACATTGAAAGGAAAAGGAAAGTACAGAAACAGTAATTTATGTGAGAACAGGAGAATGAAGTGCTATAGAGGTTGAACTATCACAAAAAGTAAGAGAATGGCAAGAATTTTGTCATAAAGTACCGTCATATTGATTTTATGAAGAAACTGTTGAAATCCTTGTAGCAGTCCAGTATTTTGATATATATCTTTAAGAAGTATTGCTCACTCAGTCCTATCTTTGTGTATTTATTTATTTATTTAATCTTTTACAGTCCAGACTTTATTCCCCTTCCTGGTCTGCCCCCCCAAACCACTCCCCATCCCATCCCTCCTCCCTGCCTCTGTCTCCAAGTGGATGTTCTCACTCCCTATCCTCACCCTACCAGACCTGCCCACTCCCTGGGGCCTCAAGAGGGTTGGGTCCATCTTCTATTATTGAGACCCTTTATTTCATTTGACACTGAAGAGCTCAGAGGTAGTTTCAACAAGTGCACTTGCTGAATGAGTCTGAAACTTGATGTGACTTGAATGTATGAAAATAGGAAATTGGGTAAACCATTAGCCACACTTTGATTCTAGTTATTCTAGGGGAGCCACCTGATGTAAAATGCATTTTTAATATTGACAACTCAAAACCCAAAACAATTCTAATACCATTATAAAATGTAGAGAATAAGATACATATAGTGTGTGCTCGGCATGACAATAGCTAGGTAAATGATCTCACCAGTGTATTAAATACCACTCATCAAGTAGCTATTGTGTATATGAAGACATATTAGAAGCTCTAACTGTTATAAAATATCTTTATATGATATTACCTGTCATAAATTTTAATGCCAGGCATCAAATTATTAGCAACTTAGAGAAAGGGGACATAAAAAGGAAGAAATACAACATGTTAAGTTTATGTGTTGAGTATAAGATGCTTTTTATTCTAGATTTATAGTTTCCAATTGAAAGAGCTCAATTCATCATTTTACAACATTACATCAGCTCTTGGCTACCTCTTCCCAATTATTTCAAAGAAGTTATGTCATACAATTGTGTTATGCCTTAATCTCAAATGTCAACAAATTTGAAATAGAACACATTATTATGGTTAATACTATTATTTTTGAGACTATAGAATCATATCATCTCCTATTTTCATCTCCTTCTTCCAAAAACTTCTACATGCTTCTCCATGTGCTCTTTCCAATGCATGACCTCTCTTTTTATCAATTGTTGTTACATGTATATATGTATATATCCATATATTTTATAATATATTATTAATTACATAATTGTTATTCAGTAATTAAATTGTTAATTAATTACATAAACACACACTGTTTTATTAGATAAAATAGGTGATATATAATTAATAATATATAATAAAATTATATATAAATTAAAACATACATAAATATATATGAAAAAATAAAAATGAAAAATATAAAAAACCATTCTGAGTTTGTATAATGGTACTTCTCTATATGTTTTCAAGGCTGATCCTCTTGTAGTGGATAAGCAATTGTGGTGATCTTCATTGGAATTTGTAGGTAATTTTCAGGGATAAATTAGAATGAAAGGATTTAGTCCTAATGCAATTATAATAGTTCACTCAGAAGAAGAATAAAACATACTTTTTCTTTCCCTCTTCGTTCTCTTCATTCTAGTCTCTCGGCCTAGCTTCTCTTTGAAAGTACAACAGGAAGGTATGCACCGGAAAAGCATCTGAAAGGTCCTCAGTGTAAGTAACCAAAGAGTTCTGGTATGTTAACTTTCAGGTTTGTTACCTGTATAATTGTAAAATAAGTGTTGAAAGTAAGTGCTAGTTAGGCACAGACATGGCTTCTCTATGTTTGATGAAACATGTAAGTGATGTCTTCAGCTATAGGACCTTAAAACATGTGAGAGATTAAAAGCAACAGCCTTGGCAAGACCTGATGCTGCTTCGTGGGTTTTTCACAGTCCTTCTTTGGCCAATGATTCAAGAAGATGCAACCATTCCCAGTATAAGATGTGAAGTGGAGGCGTGGCCTCAACTCCATGTAGACTCTTCTCATATGTGTATATATTCATGTAAGCTTCTACAGTAGTAAGTTTCCATATGGCTCCTCAAATGGCATTAATGCTACTTGTCCCTTCCTGTATACCTGCCTTTACCCTTATTCCTCATCCCTTCTTCCTACTTAATTCTCCTATTCACATTTCTAACTTTTACTTCCATAAAGATATACTCTGCTTCCTTAGGAAGAGCTTAACCTCCAGCTTGGTCTCTTACTAGGGACATCATTTCTGTGCTTACTGAGATGGTTTACACACATATCAAATACTTTAATGATAACATGCACATGGATGAAAAAACAGATTACTTGGCCTTTGGGATCTAGGTTACATCAGTCAGAATATTTATCTTCTATCTCTATCCATTTGTCTGTAAACTTTATAATTTCATTTGTTTTAACTGTGTTCAGTGGATATTATTTTCATGCATATTTCCATTTGCTGTTTATAGCTGTGGTGCCAGAGAGTGCTCACCCTACTGGTATTAAAATAAGCATCTTTGGCATGCGGTCCTCTCTACCTCCCACCAGACAAGAGGCAGGGCCTGCTCGTTTTTTGTACTTGTGCTCTCTGAGCTAGCTCACCTGCAAACTCCACTTCCAGGGTCAGCTCTACTCTGATTCCCAGGCAAGGTACAGGGCCAGCTCTCCTGAGGGCCCCAGGAAGTGAGGGACAGGGCCAGCCAGCTCTCTGGCTCTCGTGACCCTAGGGCCAGCTTTCTTGCCTGCTATAGATGGTAAGGGGCTAGGGTGAGGGAAAACATCTTTCACTTGACCATGCCACCACAGGGCCAATTATTCCATGAACACATACTCAGGGCCAGTTCATCCATGCACTCAGCTTACAGGGTCAGCTCTACTGGGATAACCAGTTGAGGTGCAGACCCGCTCTCTTGAGTGCTGCAGCAAGTGAGGGACAGGGACAGGGACAGTTCTCCAGTTCTCAAGACACCATGGGGCAAGCTCTCCTATGTGTTTCCTCCTTCCACATTCTCCCTCAGGGTGTCCCAGGGCAGCTGCACACAAGGCTCCCCAGACCCAGTGAGAGAAGAGAAAGCCCTGGTGGACACAAAGAGTGATCGATTTTTGAGCTGAGTTCAGAGGAGCTATGCTCACATGGCAGACTGCAACCTTAAGTAGCTGGGGTTTCCCAACACTCCTGCCTGCCACAGGGAAGGTAGGGAAT
This sequence comes from Mus pahari, assembly GCF_900095145.1. Taxonomy (NCBI): domain Eukaryota; kingdom Metazoa; phylum Chordata; class Mammalia; order Rodentia; family Muridae; genus Mus; species Mus pahari. The sequence continues at coordinate 25,238,057 of NC_034609.1, forward strand.
CTCTCCCTGTCTTCACCACCTCCCAAGAGAAAAGCGGGCAGGACAGGCTTTCTTAGGATCATGTCCTTGGAGCCCAGTCACCTGCAAACTCCACAATCAGGGCTGCCTCGGAACTTTTTTTTTTTCAGGGATTGTTTCACTACTAATCATTCCGATGTTCATAGATCAGAACACTGAGTATAGTAGACAAAACCTCTCTCCTCTCTGCCACCTACTGACATGGAAGCCCCACCAGCAATACCTCTAGGGGCACCATTGCTTCTGTTTTTACAGTCAGTAAGGCACTGAATAAAGTTTAAATATACGTAACTATCTTCCACATCGAGTAACATATTCCTTCTTTCTGATGTTCCTCAATTCACACTGCATCATATGGTTAAATACTCATAGCATCTCCCTTAAGATGAACGATGCTTTTCATTTATTGTAATTCAAGACAAAGTCTCACTATGTCTTTACTTCATGGGCAAGGCTGAAGCATATTTTCCTTGCCTGCAGGATTCTAGATCCCAATGCTTTTATTTATTCCAGGACTTTGAAATTTTTTCCTCCACTGTTTTCTGGCCTACATTCTCTCTGCTGATGAGCACACAGCTATCATACGTAATCACGGTGTCACTGATTAAAACGTCATTTCTCACCCTCTGGCCCATTTCAATTTTCTCTGTATCTTTATTTGATAGTTTCTCTTAGTCGAGTACAGATAAGGTAACTAGCTTCCTTTATCTTTGTGTTCATCTCAAGTAATATTTGCTGAGGCTTTAGAAGCTGCTATGTTTGTTTTCCAACTTTACCAGAATTTTAATACTTTCGATATTATCCCTTCACAATTTCTACAGATCATTCCTTCTTGCCTCTCATTTAGGAGTTTTACATTCATATTGTCTACATAATTTAATAGTGCTTACTGGATGGCAAAATATTCTTCTCAATTTCAATTTGGATTTGTTTTAGCTTGCCTTTACATTAGCTCATTAATTAGGTGTAAAGTTGAAACACAGTCCAATAGTTCCTTCTTTTTGATAGTTCCACTGTCATCTAATTCTCTTTCCCTATGGCCTTGAGCAAAAGTGTAAAATGAAGTGGAAACTTCTGGTTTGTTTGGAAAGTCAGTTATGTCAAATGGTGTTTTGCTGGGACACACAGGTGAAAGGAAGTTTGGCTGAAGCAGACATATTTGAGAATGTTTTCCTGAAACAAGCAGAGATGAAAAGATATTTTGCTATAGCAAAGTTGTGGAAGGGCACATGATGACAGATTATAAACATTACCCCTTAGATAGTGGGAGATGAACACTGAGCATTGGTTTGGTTACCTCCACCTCACTATTCTTCATTAATGACACATATGTACTGATTCACCCTACATAGTTTTGAGCTCTGCCCTTGAGAGAAACTCACCCCAGAACTGCTTGTAAGGTGTGTGCAGCATTGGCCTTGCCTCAGGCCAGTTGACGAGTCTTGCAGTTTCTTCAGGATTGAACTTAAGCTTCTGATTCCTGCATGGTGTCTGTCTGCCTAGAGCACTGGACTAAAGCTGCTGGTTCATGTGTGGTGTCTGCCTACCTGGAGAATTTAACTGAAAGTACTGGTTTGTGCCTGGTGTCTGCCTACCTAGAAGACTGGTCTGCAGCTACTGAGTCATATTTGGTGTTTGCTAAGGGACTGAACTGCTGTCAAAGAAGATTGAGCCAATGCTCGAAGAACTATTGCTAAACAGGCCCACTTCTCCCACATTCTAATAACTTTTCTCTTTCACTACATCTGGTTGGTGGTAGGCAAGAGGAGAAGTCTAATGTTTAACAGTAGGTTGCCTACAGGACTTATAGCTAACTGTCAGGTTTATGGTGACAAGTAAATCTGCAGTAACCATTATGTCAGAGTCCCTTTTTTCTCCATCTCTCTAGCTGTTCCCCTCACCCATTCCCAGTGCATACTTTGAAGAAGCAAACATCCATCAGTCCTCTAGTTGTAAGGAAAGGAGAATGTGAGCAATCTGAAGGTGCTTGGGAGTGACTTAGTTCTAAAAGAGAAGCCCCTGACATTGTCCATGAGAATCCTCAAGCAAAAGACTTGTGGAAGCTGAAAACATACTCCTTCTACAAGGGACCTTGAAATAATAAATGTCTTGCTTAAAGCTGCTAACTTTGTGATGTGTTACAGTGTAGTAGACAGGTAATCCAGTGCTCTTTCCAAGTGATGCTCAATCACTCAAATACATTTTCATTTCTGGTGTCTCATGTCTTCACTTTTAATGTACTCCTGTTTTTGACTCTATCTAAAATGTTCCTCTCTGTTCATGCGTGGTACACAATATCTCATGGATCATTTATTTCCCACTTGTATTATGAAATTCCAGTGGTAAAATTCTGGCATCTCTCTATTATCATGTCTTCACATTTGAGTGAAATGATGCACTTTATTATCAGATGAGGAAGTTATGTAGAGAAAAGAAGTAGGGATTAAAATATTTATAATACACTGCATTAAGGGATAGGCTTCTTTTTCCTTTGTGACTTCTATTGTTGAAGCTAACTTAATTTATGTGCCTTTTGCACCGAAAGTTGAGTTTGTGGTAGGTCGAGCAAGATTCAGTTTACTGCTGGATGAAATAATTTTGAAGACAGTTTCTTTGTTCTGCATTGAGTAGGGCATTGTCTATAAACTGTAGTAAGGTTCTGGGTCTTTCTTCTGTTTGTCATATCTACAAGACTTCTGTGTGAAGAAATCTGGACTTTGCAACCCAGATGTCAACATTTTGAAAATGCTTCTTTTTGGCACCATCCTAGATTATTTTTTTTTCCTGTATCTACATGTATACTTCTGACCTTATGCTTTTAGAAGGCACTGTGGAATTCTTGGAAAAGAACTAAACTTCTTCAAAAAGATTTGAGATTTTCCAGACATTCAGTGACCTAGCATTCAGGTGTCTATCTGGTACTTTCCCCAGCATGGACATGTCACCACAAACATGGTCATGAAAATTTAATAAAATTTTATTCCTTTCTTTCATCACATCTCTAGAGCAGTGCCTTGTTACAACTAACTTATACCAGAGATAAAAATTGTACAGGTATCTCTTTTTGGGAAATGTTCACTGCTTTATACTAGGTACCAGATCATTTAACAATTTTAAGATCAATGCCTTTATAACTTGACAAAATTGGGTCTATGATGATTGCAATTAAAGATTAGTTTTGACTTTATACATCTTATTTAAAAACAGTAAATAAATGCATAAATGTGAGGGCATACACACACACAAACACACACACACACATACACACTCACACACACACACACACACATATATATATATATATATATATATATATATATATATATATATATATAAAACGTTTTCACTTAAAGGCCACCAATTCCCCCCTTGTTAACCTGTTAACCTTCAGGAATCAAACTATTTTGTTACAGGGTAAGCATGGCATAAAGCATTTGGTTATGTGCTTGAAGGACTTGTTTTCCCATGATTTTCTATGGGCTTTTTTCCTTCTGTTTTTATACTAGACCACCAAACAAGCAGCACACACCAGCTGATATGAGGCCCTCAACACACATACAGTAGAGGACTTCCGGGTCTGTGTTCATTCAGAGATGGTACACCTAACCCTCAAGAGACTGGTGGCCTCAGGGAGTTTAGAGATCAGGTGGGGGTGGGGGCATCCATGTGGAGACAGGGGGCAGGGAAGGAGGTATGGGATGTCAGAAGATGAATAGTCAGAAGATGAATGGGGGGGAATAAAATTTGGAGTGTTAATTAATTAATAAAGTTTTTAACAAAGTATCCCTGTAGCTCATGTAGCCCAGGCTGGCCTCAGGGTAGGTAGTATGATGACTTTAGTCTTACTGTCTCAACTTCTCAAGATTTGAATAATAAACATTATAGTCATTAGATGATAATGGGTTAGAAAATTGCCACAGAAGTTAAATTTTTGCAATCTAATAAAAACAATGGTTTTTCTATACAGATGCTTAGAAGACAGAAAATTGAATAAAAAAAAATATAGTCAGGTGTAGAGACAGATTTGTATTTCATGAATATAGAACTAACATCAAATATTTCTTTGTGACTCTATACATTGAGAATGTAGTGGCTAAGAGATAACTATGTCTTTACTCCATATATAAAGCAAGGCTCTACCAGATAGGAAAAAATGGTTTGTTGAATTTTATTTGTACTTACAAATAAGAAAGATTAACTTTACATTTTAAGAAGGAAGACAATTCAAGTTATTGTAATGCAGATATTATGTACTTTGAATAAGAAGCATTTATCAATTTAAAACTCTTAAATTACCTCACAACTTCCTACTTTGAGAAATGCAGCTTTTTTAAATTTTTTATGTCATTTATGATTAAATATTTTCTTTATTTACATTTCTTTTTCTTAAATTTAATGTTATTTTTAACTTATTTTGTGCACTCCATAGTCCTTTTCCTGCCCCACCCTATCCACCCTCTGTCTGCTCCAGAGCCCACACCTCCTCCCCACCCCACACCTTCTCCATGTGGATGCCTCCAGCCCCCACCCCACCTGACCTCTAAACACCCCGAGGCTCCCAGTCTCTTGAGGGTTAGGTGCATCATCATCGCTGAATGAACACAGACTTGATAGTCCTCTACCCTATGTATGTTGCGGGCCTCATATCAGCTGGTGTGTGCTGTCTGTTTGGTGCTCCAGTGTTTGAGAGATCTCAGGGATCCAGATTAATTGAAACTGTTGGTCTTCCTACAGGATCGCCCTTCCCTAATTCAACAACAAGGGTCAGTTGCTTCTGTCCATTGTTTGGGTACAAATATCTGCATCTGACTCAGTTGCTTATTGGGTCTTTCAGAGGACAGTCATGATAGGTCCCTTTGTGTGAGTGCTCTATAACCTCAGTAATAGTGTCAGACCTTGGGACCTCCTCTTGAGCTGGATCCCACTTTGGGCCTGTCACTGGACCTTCTTTTCCTCGGGCTCTATTTCCATCCCTGTGATTCTTTCAGACAGGAAAAAGTATAGGTCAGAGATGTGACTGTGGGGTAGCAACCCCATCCCTCACTTGATGTCCTGTCTTCCTGCTGGAGGTGGGTTCTATAAGTTCCCTCTCCCTACTGTCAGGAGTTTCACCTAAGGTCCCTCCCTTTGAGTCCTGGGAGTCTCTCACCTCCCAGGTCTCTGGTGCATTCTGAGGGGTTCCCCCCAACCTCCTATTTTTCTGCGTTTCCTGGTTTACATTCTTTCTGCTGGCCCTCAGAGCTTCAGTCCTTTTCCCTTACCCAATTCAAGATCAAGTTTCCCTCTCATCCACCCACTACTCCCCCGCCCCATCTCCTCTCCCTCCCAGGTCCCTCCCTCCCTCCAGCTAGTGATTGCTTGCTTCTCTCTCTCAAGTTGAACTGAGATGTCCTCACTTGAGCACTTCACCTTGTTGAGCTTTTTGAGCTCTGTGGACTGTATCTTGGGTATTCTGCAAGCTTTATATATATATATATATATATATATATATATATATATATATGAAAAATAATTTAGATATATATAAATATATATGTAGCAAATTATTATTTCTTCTAAGACTATTTTAGAGAACTTGCTAATTGATCTTATTGAGGAAATCTAAATTATGTCATGACAATTTGGGTAGAATTACAGTATGGTTTTAGGAATCTTGGGACATTATTACAAGGGACAAGTTCTCTACTCTAAATATCATTGGCAACTCCTCTATTTATTCCCAACCAGTTTCTTCTAAAGTAATTGATATAGCTCTAGGATTGATAATAACTTTCAGGGAACTAAATTTTGGAAGACAATCCCCTTTATTCTTTAAACTTATCCATTAGTTTTCAAAAATATGGAATCATTAAAACTAAGAAAGTTGAGTGGAGAAGTCTCTTTGTACAATAGAGTGTTTGTCTGTGGCTAATTCAGGGGAGATTTTGGACCTAACTGTAGAAATTCTTCATGACACAATGCCAAAAGATAAAAGGAAAATACTATTTGTAAACAAGTTTAACAGCCTTAGTATGCATGCTTGATTTCTTTGTTTGTGTCCCAGAAGTTAATCCCACATTGTCACAGTTCCTTGCTTATCAAGTCTTGTTTATACTTGTATTGTGGTGCTCTATGCAGAGCCTGCAAGTAGTAGATCCTCAACAAATACAACTGAAAATATATAAAAGCTTCGTCTATTAGAAAATAGTTTTATTATAAAATTTGCATGTAGGTCTATTTTAACTCCTTATCTATATATTTATGTAGATACCAATAGGTATGTATTTTCACATAGGGCATGCACATACAGCCTTGTATCACTTAATAAAAGAATTTATTTTAAGTAATCAGTTATTGCCTAATTTTGTCATTGTAGAGATATCTAAGAACAATTTAGGCAAACATATCTAGTGTTGAAAACTGCATACCTATGCCAAACATACACACACACACACACACACACACACACACACACAAACACATGGCATATGCATGAGCATGCGTGCATGCATTCTTCAGTAACAGTATTTGCAAATGTAGTATGTGAAAAATATATTCTGCTGTATTCCCCTACTCAAACTTATCCTTCATTCTGTCTCCCATAGCCCATTCCTAAATACATACATTCTACATCTTAATTTTCTCCCTTTCAAATAACTCATCAAGTACAATTAATGTCGCCTGTATGCACACAAGTGTAGAAAGCCAACACTGGAATATGGGTAACTTGCCTTGGGCCACACCATAGAAGAAAACTGACTTCCTCTCCCACTGAACCATACTGTGTATGGCTCCTCATCACAGAGTGCTTGAAGGCTGAGTCCTTCTTCAGAGAAAATGTTGACTGGCTTAATCTGAGCAAACCTTGTTTCAGCAACCATAGCACGCATGAATTTGTAAATAGAACAGTCCTCTTCAGAAGACATTATTTCAAGGTAGTCTTTCTGGAACTCTAGCCTGAGGTTCCCTGAGCATATCAAATAAATGGTTGTAGTTCTCATGAGCTCACCTTTATAAGTGACTTTATCTTTTTTTTTCTTGTATCTTTTAAACTATTGATCTTTTGTTTTTTCTGTTTAAACTATACATTGTCATGGGGAATATCTTTCTTGGTACTGTGTATTTTGTGATCAGAGGATTTCTTGTACTTCATGGATATCTTTCTGTGAAATTGGTTAATTTTCTATGATTTTAGTCAAACTGTTTTCTTTGACTTGGTGTGGTATTCTCCTTTATGCATGTAATTCAAAATGATAGTTGTCTATGGTTTACAAATGCATGTATATGTATGTATGTATGTATGTATGTATGTATGTATATATGTATGTATGCATGTATGCTTATACATATGTTTAGTTTATGAGAATACTGATCATCAAAGAAACCAAAAGAAAAACTGTTACTGCATTAATATGAGCTGAAGTCACAATAATATTCTGATTCTTTGTAAAGAAATTCAAAGACAAGACACTGGATACATACCGTTATATTACTAGAAATGAAAGGGCATCTCTAAGGTTAAAGAAGAAGAGCATAGACTATATAGGAGCAATGAGGGAGAAAAAATGTAAATCATATTAAGGGAAGGGAGGAATATCTGTGACTGGCCAATGCCTTTGTTTTCTTAATAGGGAACAAGTCTTTGCAGTGATGTAACTAGAAGACTTTTTGCTAGCAAGTCAAGTGCAGGACCAAAGTGAACATTAGTTTTAGTCATGCTGGAAAGCTACTAAATGATCCATGCTCCATCTTCTAGATTCTCACTTTGCACAGGATGTCTGCTGTGCTTAAATGGTCAAGCACTTTTTCCTTTTCTTTTATTGGTTATTTTCTTTATTTACATTTTAAATGTTATATTCCCTTTCCTGGTTTCCTCTCCGGAAATCCCCTGTCCCACTCCCCCTCCCCTGCTTCTATTCCGGTGGTCCCATACCCCACACACCCACTCCCACCTCCCCTCCCTGGCATTCTCCCTTGTCAGGTGTTTAAAAACACAAGGCAATAGCATTCTACCCTCTTTTCCCTTCCCTTTATCAATGTAGCGATGAACCCTAAAGATGAGGATACAGTAAGTAGATGAAAAGAAAGAAGGGTGGCTATGATGCAAGAATGCACATTTCAAAGCTACAGTAAACATAATGTAGTCTGGTATATAGTTCCTTGCAAGCCTCTTATATTAGATATCCTGCATTATAGTTAATCTTGTCAATTTGACTCAATTTAGAATCACATAGAAGACATACTTCTGTGTACTTTTGTTTTGTTTTGTTTTGTTTTGTTTTTGCATTTTTAAAAATCCACAAAGAATCAGCATGTCATTATTCTATGTGTTGGCATCTGGGTGTGAATCAAAAATGACAAATGGAAAACAAGAATCTAGTATTAATATTTATCTCTATGTTTTCCATTACACCTTTGTTGCCAAACTTGCCCAATTATAGTGGACTGCGTCCTTTTAAATCCTGAACCAAAATAAACACTTCCATGTTTAAATTATTTTTGCCAGTTAGTTTATCAAAGCCAAAAAGAAAAGCAATGAATACATTACAAAACACAAAATTTGGTGCAGTTACATTATTTTTATATATGTTTTTAATTATTTTATTTATTTATGTTTCGAATGTTATTCCCCTTCCCAGTTTCCCCTCTACAAACACCATATCCTCTCCCCTGTCTCCCCTGCTTCTATGAGGGTGCTCCCACATCCACCTACCCACTCCTGTGTCAGTACCCTAGCATTCCCCTAAACTGAGTCATTCAGACTCCAGAGGACCAAGGGGCTCCCTTCCCACTGATGCCCGATAAGGCAATCCTCTGCTACTTATGCAGCTTATTGTCCTAGTGATGTGCTGTGAGTTAATTATAATAAAAGCTTATCATTCTAGTCAATCACGTAAGCAAATGAAGAATTGAAGTAGATAACACATTAAATTTCACCTTACGGTAACCATAATAACAAATGATTTAATACTGATTTTTCAAACCCTGTGCTTTTCACCAAACTTGAGGTTAAATTTTGGAAAACTTATTTTCAGTAAAACTTAAAATCTCTAATCTTTTCTATACTCACTGAACATATATCAGCTTCATAATACAATACGGTTAATCTCTCTATGAAAATCCTATCTGAGGTTTGTCAGAATTTCTTTCCAGTTATAGCATCAGTTCCAACAGCTTTTCAGAGATAACTGTAATTCTGAGGAAGGCCTAAGTCCTTTATGGCTAATCTTCCACATGTTACCACCATTTACTTTATTTTTAGCAGTCTTTGCTTGAAGTGACTTTCCTACTCTGAAAACCCATAGTGACCTTCCCCTATTTTTGGTTTTCCATAGTCACCCGAGGGGGAAATCCTGAATAAATACAGACTGAAAATACTTTTATTTTTCCCTCAAATACTTCTGAAATAAAGATACAGATTTGTAAACTTTTATTCTTCAGTCTAGTAATAAACATGGACATTTTGAAGATAATACATCCACCCTTCCAGTTTGTCACTTTTGGTAGAGTCACACAATCTTGCATATTCATGCAACTACTTATTTTGTGTATGATTTTCAATCCCATGGAAAGGCAGTTTAAATTGAGACCAATCTGAATTGTGCAAATATGATTCCATTCATCATTTATTGTACAGTGTTCATTCAAAACCCTAACATTTCTTTTTAATAATGTTTGGGGGGGGAGGTCAGTTTAGGAATCTGTGATGTGAAGTTTTTCCTTCTAATTTTTTTTTTTTTGAGTTCTCATGCCCAAATTTCTGTGGAACAAGTATTTATCCCAGGTTATGTCTCACAGCCTTTATTCAGCTTCACATTGGCCATCATTGTTCCAAACCTCTGGAACACTTTACCTCTTTTTCCCTTCCCAATTTTTCCCTTTAAAGTGTGGATTCAAGTGTTGATCTGTGGCTATAAAAGGTTTATATCAGGGACTGCCTCCAATTGTTGTGGTCACAGCTGTTATAAATGTTGTCAATATAGCAAATAGAAAAGTTATTGATTTTATGCTAATTTTGTTACCAGTGCTGGTATTGAACTTTCCAGTTAATTTGCATTTTTCAGGTAAGAGAAAAGAAAAATCATGTAATTTGCAGATAGTAGAAATCACACTCTCTACATTGAAAAATTATTTCTTATTTTGTTGCCTTCTATTGTTTTTATGGAAGAGCACAATTAGAATGCAGTTCAATATCTGTGATTGTATTATCTTTTCTCATCCTGATTCATAGCATTAATGAGATTGCTTCTAATCTAGTGTTCACTATCATTAATAATGCCTGTGTTTCAATACGTCCTTTCCTAACACCCATATTTATTATCTTAGGAAAATAATTATTATTGTACTAATAGTTTCTCCTAGGTATTGGATTTGAATTTTAAAAACATCTTTGAACTTTAGTCTAATAATTCATTTTTATAGAGCCCATTCTTTTGCTTAATTATGATAATTAGTGTCCTAATGTTGAATTATTCTTGGAGTTAATATTTCTCTCTCTCTCATATAGTTTGCATGTGTCTGTTTCTATATGTTACTATTTATTATTAATACTCTATGTGTAGTATGTTTGTGTGTGTGTGTGTGTGCATAATTTCATACATAATATGCATGTGGATGTCTGAGTGTGATTTTCAGTAGTCTACTTTCACCTTTGTCCTTGTTGAGGCAAAGGTTTTCCTGTTATTTCTGTCATGAAACCCATGTACTTCAGGGTAGATGGTTTACGGGTTGCTAAGGAATTCTTCTGTCTCTAATTCTCTTCATTTCCATGACTTCTGGAGAATAAACCAAGACCTTCAAGCTCGTGCAACAAGTTCCTGTGCCACTAAGAAGTCTCTCGTACTCATTTCATACATTTAACTGTGGGTGTTTATTAGTCACCTCGTGTGAGGAGGATAGAAGAGTTTACTGAGAAGAACATGAACTGTGGTCGGGTTCAAGTAAACAAACAAGAGCACACACAATCCTATTAGCGGGTCATCTTTAATAAACTCCTACTGAAGTATGTTTGACAGGAGGTTGGGCCTCTTGAAAACATGAGTCCACGGAGTATGGTTGTATTGGAATGTGATCCGTTGTGGTGTGTTCTATTCTCTCTTTGAACTCCATGTCAACTTTCATAAGAGAACAAGACATCCATTAGTTTCATCTATAAGATGTCTATTTGCATGTTACAAAGCTTGATGGAACAGTAATAGCCAAAAATGAAGAAATAAAAGATGTGGACCATTGTAGAAAATTTCAGTTGCCTCTAAATATCCTAGTCCTGATACATGTAGTCATTCCCATGATGCCTTAAGTGCTCACACTCATTAGACCATATCATTCTTTATATATAATATCAAATTTATAATGGTAACTCTAAGTTCTAGATAAATTATAAATATGATTTGACTTTGTTTTACAAGAAAAGATATGTTTAGAAAGGAGTGAAAGAAAAGTAGGTGAAATCAAAGACTAATCTTATAGTTTCTGCCTAATGACAGGTTCTGTACTTTTATGAAATGATTTTTAACCAGATTTTTTAAAATTGTTGTAATTATGTATTAATTTTTAAAATGAGGTAATTATTTTGGCCAGTGACTGATAAAGATACAAATACAGATGTAATTAATTAATTTAAAAATATTTTTTTAATTTTGTTTATTTTTTTTTAGATTGTTTGTGTGGTTGGAGAACAAGGTATGGAAATTGGGCCTTGTTCATGTTTCTCCATGCTACAAACATGATATGCCTATGTGATGCAGTGTATCTACTGTGTTCTTGTGGTTGTTTGTGCATAATGACTTTTGAGGTGTCAAGGGAGACATAATGGTACATGACTATAATCCCAAGACTCAGGAGGCAGAGGCAGGCTCCAAGCCAGCCTAGACTATATACCAATACAATCTCCAACAAACAAAGGACAAGGAATCAAATTCTTTTATAAGAGCTAGCATTTATGCATTACTAAATATAAAGACTGGTTTCGAGATATAATTCATGCTGTGGATAAGAAAATCATGTTGAATTTATAGAACAAGTTTCAGGACAGTCAAGCTTAGGCAGTGAAGGAGTTGGAAGACAGAAAGCTGGTGATCATGTAATAGAAACAGGGGGGGGGGCATGATCCAGCTCCAGCAAGCAGCAGAACTTAGAAGCTTCAGTCATGTGGCTCTGGCTTTACAGTCAAGAGGAGAAGGAGACTACTGGGCCAATTGATGCTGGTAAGCTGGAGCTAAGAATTAGCAGTGGTTAGGAAGAGACTAGCAATGCTGAGGTGAGATTTTCTGGGAAGTATTTTCTGAGAGCACAAAGAAGTTGTGTTCCAGAAATAGCCAAGGTTGTGCCTCGTGCTGTAGCTGGACTTGGTAATGTATAAGTATCACCCAGGTGGTACTGGTTTTGAAGGCATGAAGTGGTCATGTCGAGCAGCTGAGGCTTGGCGCTATGAAAGGCCAGGGAAGGCCAATGGTGAAGGTGCAGGCTCAGTTACAGCTGACTGCACAGGACTGAAGTGGTCATAGTCATACAAAGTTGAGGCTTGGTACCATGAAGAGAGCCTCTAAGAGATTATTGATGAAACCTAGTTGGAGCAAAAGATCCCAGAGAAATGGAGATGCCAGTACCATGGATGATCACCAAAAACATTAACAGCAATGGGTTGGAATCAACCAGAGCCTATAATGCTACAGAGGGTAGAACTGGAAAATTGTCCTAGGTACATCACAGGAGCCCAGATTATGTGTAGATCCCAGACATTGGAAAAAGAAGGTGTAAGGTTGAAGTTGCCTTATATGCCATGCCAGAGCTGTGGGATACCTGCTGAGGAAAGCTGCTTACAGGGAGTGGAACCAGCCCAAGACAAAGAAGTTTGTGGCACTCAACAAACATACAATGTGTTAGAGATAAGAAGAGTACTTTTACACCACACATGCACATGCAGAGTTTGGAGTTTGCTCAGCTTGGTTTTTGTCTTGTTTTTGTTCAGTATTTCTTCATTATGATATTTTGGAATAATAACTTATGTCCTGTGATGTTGTAGGTGTGTAATCTGCTGTTCTATTTTGGTTTTACAGGGGATTACAATTAAGTGATTGAATGAATCTCAGAAGAGACTTTTAAGCATTGGTGGGACTGTAAGACACTATGAGGATTTTTGAAGTTGGACTAAATTTATTTTGCAAGAAGCTATGGCTAGGTTATGGCCCCCATAGACTCATATATTTGAACAAGCCTATGAGGGGTAGTGAATGGAATGTTGTGGTTTGTATATACTTGACTCAGGGAGTGACACTATTAGGTGTGGCCTTGTTGGAGTAAGTGTGGCCTTGCAGGAGGGAATGTGTCACTGTGGTGATGGGCTTTGAGACCCTCTAACTTTGTGCCTAGAAGATAGTGTTCTGATTGCATTAGGAACAAGATGTAGAACTCTCAGATCTTCCAATAACATGCCTGTCTGGATGCTGCCACGATTCCTCTCATGATGATAATGGTCTGAATCTCAGAACTTATAAGCCATTCCCAATTAAATGTTGTCCTTTATAACAGTTGCCTAGGTCATGAGGTCTCTTTACAGCAATAGAAACCCTAACTATTACAATCTGGCTAACAGGTCCCCTGCTAATGTATCATTGATGGATTCAAGACTTACTGTGATATAACACTAGGGTATAGATCAAAATTCCCCCTCACCATCTGTTGACAACTTTGGTCAACTGTTCCACATGTTCTCTGGACTGATAGCCTTATTTTGGAGAATTATGAAAATGGTGGCAAGAGAATTATGAGACTTATGAAAGGGGACAAATATCTACAGGAAGTAGATCATTGAGTCATGGTGTTGGGTATATTTTGCCTACAGCTGCTTACTGCCTCTCTGTTTAGTTTGATCATTCCATGATATGAAAAACCTCTGCCATAGATTCCTGTTGTCATGGTATTCTGTCTTACCATGGATCAAGAAGTACAACTGCTAACCCTGTGCACCACAACATCCTTAACTAAGTTATATTAGGCAGTCACAGTGGATAACAACATCCTATGATTTTGCTAAGTGTTAATTCATTCAAAAGCCACGTGTTTTATAGCTCAAGATGACCTCAAAATAAGAAAAGTAAGGATCATTGTCCAAGTATTTCCAGCTCAAATTCTTACATTCAGGAATATTAGACATAAGTAAAAAGAATATCCCAGAAACAATCACTAGCCATCAAAATAAAATTTTCCTGTTGAACTATTCTAAATGAGATATATGTACCAGTACCTCACCAGAAGTTTTTGTTACAGTCTTTAGCAATTGTAGAAGTTGAAAATTGTTAAAAAGGGCGGTGGTGGTGCATGCCTTTAATCCCAGCACTTGGGAGGCAGAGACAGGCAGATTTCTGAGTTCAAGGTCAGCCTGGTCTCCAGAGTGAGTTCCGGGATAGCCAGGGCTACACAGAGAAACCCTGCCTCAAAAAAACAAAAAATTGTTAAAAAACACTTCCTATGATTTGACAGAGTAATTAAATCTAATATATATATTAGAAAAAAGTAAAAAAGAAAATTATGTTACAACACAGTTTTATTTTTGACATTTTAATTTTATTGATGTACTTCAATAAACAATTTAAAGTTTGTGAAGAATTATTTTTTGAAGAGCAACAATGCTATTATTTCCAATGCATATAAACATATTATATTGTTTTTATTCCTTCAGTTGTACCAAGGCCATTAGATTATCTAAATATCTATCTTATTGCCTTTATCTTAGAAAATATATCATTTTCCTGTGATTTTTTTTTTATGTTTATACACTCTTTTACTCATTACAATGAATCTGCTCATAAAGTACAGTATTTACAAAATAATGATGTCAGGTTGAGTACTCATTCACTTTTTCCATGCAGCTTGCAATGTCTATTGATGCTGTCTTTGTTTAGCTCATGTTTCAAAAGTTATATCGGCCACACCTTATAAATGTAGGTTTGGTGTTAATAGGAGATAATTCCCAGAAAACTACTTGATCCTCTGACTCTTGCACTCTTTTTACCACTTCTTTTACACAAAGCTTCAACTCAGCATAAAGAATTATAGACAAATGAGGAAACCAAGGTATATAAGAGGTTGTCTGACCCTTGAAAGGGCTTAGCAATTACAATTGATTTTCCAGTGCCAAAAGGTCATCCCTGAAAACATGCACACAAATATCATCATAATATAGACTACTTTAGTACATAATATAAATTACATTTAGTCATATATGTGAATATATATGTATATATATATATATATATTTATATATATATA
>NC_034609.1:25253933-25303900 GCF_900095145.1 Mus pahari
CACACACACACACACACACACACACACACACGTAAAATCAATGGAAAGGGTTTGCTAATTCCTACAGTAACCATGTTCTGACATTTTGACCTGAATTGTTTCAAATCTATACACCTTATAATGAATAGTTATATGCACATCTCCATTTATTAGTGTTTCAAGAATTATCCTTCTGTGAGAGACTAAGTAATATCTACCTCCCTTCTTATAAGGTACCAATGATAAACCAAACTATGATCCCACAAAAGTTCACCTGTGGGAACTAATGAGTTGATTGCACTTATTATATGAGTGAGAATTTCTCACCAAGAACATGGGTATATCTCAAGCAGCCTTGTTGAGAGAGCTGCACCTACCATGTTTGACAACTTCCCCATGGCTAGGAATGTAAAGTCTGTTTCCTTAGGTTTCCTCAGACTGTATACACAAATATCATGTGGAATCAAGTCAAAGTTATATGCCAGTATTTAGATGGATTAGTAGATATTCAAGTGAGGGTACAAAGCTCTTCCCTCTATGAGAAAATGTCAACAGTCAAGAAGCTCGATTACGATGATTCTTTGCAAGTGGGCACAGCCAATCTCATGAAATGATTGTTTGTTTCATACTTTAATTTGATAAAACATTCTCTTTTTTCTGTCATATTTTACAGAACTAGCTAAAGCCATTTATAGTTATTTTCTTCCATATTTTGAAATTATTCATTGCTGAAAGCATTTTGTATAATTATCACCTAGAAGCTGATGATACATCAGGAAATGAGATCATTTAGTATCACTTGGTTGTATTTAACAGATGAAGCATAATAAAAATAATTTTTATTTAATAAATAAGTTATCCATTAAAATGAATTTGGTAGCAGAACTAAAGACTTAGGATTTACTGAGGAAGTAGCTTGTTATTGGCCTGCAGTGTGCAAGTAGTTTCTGTTTATCCAATGGATCCCTTTCATTTTGTATATTTATGTGGTTTCTTACACATGGAATATCTTAGCATGCAATTTTACATGTCAGTTCCACTAGACAGTTTTGCTTAACTCCAGAGATTACACAACTACCAACCCAGTTCTTACATCTCTATCTTTGGTATATTCTTTGTGATGATCTCTAATATCTTGCTACATTCGTTCATACTCAGCTGCTTTTTTTTCAGTCTTTCATTCTTATTAAATTTTAATCTCTTATTTAGAAAATGCCAGGCCCTTTGAAATGTAGGCTTAAAGGTGGTATAAGTTGATGTTTTTGTTCTTCTTATGTCTGAGCTTAATCAATACTTTATTTTACAGTTCTTTTGAAAAATCTACTAATATTCTTCGTATTTTAACTGAAGAAAAAAAGTGCTTTACCTCAAATCCTTTACTTGTGTTAGTTCCCCCTGGAATAGTTTGTAAGACTTATTTCGGTTTCAGATTTGCTTGTTTGATTGTTTATTTATTTATTTATTATCTATATTACTGGAGGAAGTTCCTTTGTTGCTATTTTATATTTTCCTTCCCTCTAGTATTTCACAATCCCCGAATATGGACATTTTCATCTTCCTTTCATTCACATATTTAATATTTTCTGTTGTTATGAAATTTATAGGAAATAGCAGTCACTTCTGTCTGCAGCATAAAGTACAGTGTCATGAAATCGTATGAAATACTTATTGTTTCTACCTAGTTCAGTGGTCCTCAATTTGGGGTGTGCGACCTCCTTGAGATTTCCCCTAGCAAATATTCTGCATCTCAGATAATTACATTACCATTCATAAAATTAGCAAAATTACAGTCATGGAGTATCCATGAGATAATTATATGGTTAGAAGTGTCATCATGACATTAGAAACTATATTAAAGGGTCAAAGCATTAGGAAGGTTGAAAACTGCTGCTTTATTTAATAACCATTAATTAAAGAGTACACATTGAACAGAAAACAGAAATGATCACCTTTGAGTTTTTGCTCATCAGGCCTCATCCTGTCTCTCTGTCATACTACCTTTGCCTAGGTACTATGTATCCATCAACACCCTATTAGATTCTCTCACCTGATATGCTTCCTTTTAGGTTACTCTTGCCAGATAGGCTTAAGAGAGAATGGAACTAATGTGAAAAAAGAAAAAAAAAAGTCTTTCTTATAATTGAAATATCCATTTTGCCAGGATACATATTCTCTACTTTCCAAGTTCACTATTTGTTGACCTTTTCACAATGTTCACTTATCTCCAAACTTTAAGAAGCTATTTGGTAATCCCAGTGGGGGGTTAATGCTAATAAAAAATTTTAGTGACAGTAACCACACTTGAGACAGTACTTAATACTAATAAAGTTTTTATATAGCACTGGTATAAAGGCAGAGAAATACTTAGGCTTTTAATTGCACCAATTTGTACTTTTACAAGTCCCTCCTGTGACTGTGATTCACAGCAACTGGAGGAAGTCAATGCCACTGTGCTGAGAGAAACAGGAATGGAAGCTTTGGTGTGGACTAAGGGCATCCTTGGCCTTTATTTTTGCTTTCAGAAAGCAGTAATAAACTGGACTCCAGGGAACAGGGTTCAATAAACTCCTCAACTCAGTTGTTTCCAGATGTTCCATTAATGCTGGTAATTTCCTTGATGGGCTCCCAACAGGGATCAATGAAAAAAAAAGCAGTTTGGATACACAAGGCTCATAGTTCTGTCTAGAGGATGTCAAGGAATGGCTGGTGCACTTGGTTCCATACTGAAGCTGGATTTAAATGAAGAGGACAACCAAAGAAAGAGGAATTAGCAATGACTCCTAAGAAGAACAGAAGCAGATAGCCCTGGGATTAAGGTGGGTTAGGAATGTGGTGTGGCCATGTCCAAGGGTCAGATTTTGGTTGAGCCAGAATTGCTCAGATTCTTTTCAGACATCATTCTCAGTTTTGTGGTGGAACCAAATCAAAGAAACTACTTCCCCACATAACCAACTAAATAAGGAGAAGAGATTTCCAGTATAGTGGAAAGATCATTATTTCTAAATCAAGCATTGAAAGTGGAGGAACCTTATACATTCAACAGCAAGCCACTTTTCCCAGACAATGATTGTTGCTCACATTTCTACTCCTTTTCATTGGTTTCTTGTTTCTAAAAAGAAATTAATTTTTATTTATTTATGGTTTACCTGCTGTATAGTTTTACATCAAATTGACACAAGCTAAAGTCATCTAAGAGGAAGGGAACTCAATTAAGAAAATGCCTCCACCATGGGAAGGAAAAATAGAAAAGAGTTGGGGCAGATAGGGACAGGAACAAGAGTGTCCTGGGAGGGGGGCAATGAATGAAGAGAACACTGGGAGGGGAAACAGAAATTTGGTGGAGGGAGGCAATTCAGGAGCAAGGTACAAGGGAAACTCCCAGTGATCTATTAGGGTGACCCCAAAATGGCCATCTCCTATAGCCAGACAATCCCTCCTGTGGAGGGATTCAGACACCAACCTGGCCAACATTCTTCTTTTATTAATTTGTCCTGTGAGCAGTGGGTGCTTGGATAAACTTGGCACAGAAATTGTCAGAGTGGCAAACCAGTGATTGTTTCAGCTTGAAATCCATGCCGTGAGAGGGAGCCCAAACTGACATTGCCAGGACGACCAGAAACCAGAGGCCAGATGGCCCAGAGGTGTAGGATAAAAACCAAACATGCCAGGCCAAAAAAAAAAAAAAAAAGAAAAGAAAAAGAAAAAATGAAAATGTTTCCTAATAGCATAGTAGAAAGAAGCGTGGCAAAATCACTATCTGAGAAGCTCTTCCCAGGAACTAAAGAAATCAGATGCAGAGACCCACAACCAAACATTATTCTGAACTAGGATAATCCTGCAAAAGATGGAGAGGAAGAGTTTTGGGAGCAAGATTGATCAAGTAAACAATAGGAAACCTCACAAAATAAATACACCCCAATAAACTTGCACTCACAGGGCCTCACTGAGACTGAACTGACCATGATATACATTATAGTTGTGTTGTTTGCATTTTTTGTAGGATTCCTAGAAGAGAAAGAGCAGGGGTTGTTTCTGATGCTTTTCCCACTTTTTGAACCTGGGTTCTCTTACTGGATTACATCATCCGGACTTAACATGAGGGGAGATGCTTAGTATTCTTGTACCTCGATATGTCATGTTTGGTTAATAACTCTGGGCACTCTGCACTTTTCTGAAAGAGAACAAAGGAGGAGCAGATGGAAAACAGGGAGGTGAGGGGGTGGGAACTGGGAAGAGAGAAGGGAGGCGAAGTTGGGTAGGCATACAAGGTAAGAGGGAAAAAAATATAGAAAATAAAAAGAAAGAATAGAAAATGCCAGGCTGAAGAGATGGCTCGGTGGTTAAGAGCACTGACTGCTCTTCCAAAGGTCCTTAGTTCAAATCCCAGCAACTACAGAGTGGCTCACAACCATCTGTAATGAGATCTGATGTCCTCTTCTGGTGTGTCAGAAGACAGCTACAGTGTACTTACATATAATAAATAACTATTAAAAAAGAGAGAGAGAAAAGAATAGAAAGAGCCTCCATAAGATCGGGCTTTAAGCAAGCCTGTAACACATTTTCTTAATTAGTGATTGAAGGGATTGCACCCAGATCATTGTGGATCGTGGATTGTACCATACCTAAGTTGGTGATAGTAAGTTCTATAAGAAAGCAAGCTGAGCAAGCTATACAGAGCCAGACAGTAAGCAGCATGACGACATGGCCTCTGCATCAGCTCCTGCCTCCAGCTTCCTTCCCTGACTGACTTCCTGTTAACTTCCTTCTGTGACAGGGTGGAAGCCTAAGGCAAATAATTCCTACCCAACTTGTTTTTAGGTCATGGTGTTTCACAATAGCAGTAATAACCCTAATCAAAACAGCTTATCTCAGTATAAACTTAAACACACACATTTGTTTATGCGCGAGGAACATGGTTATCTCCTACATAACAATCTCACTTTTCATAATTTCTACAGTGTAACTTTTATTTTCCTTACATGCACTTTACTGCCAATAATCTGTATGTGTTTGGCTCTCGGTATTTACCAAAGCATTTCCACGTATGTTATGACCTTCAGCATACTGACTTCGGTCCTTACAACATTACCATCTAGTTTAGTAGGGGATGATTCAAAGCCCACACATCAATCTAGTAACTCTAAAAGCCACAGAAACAAGTATTGATAAGTAAATGCACTGATCCGTGATGCCAGGCTTTCCTAAGCCAGAAATAAAAGGGCCAAAGTGAAATTAAAGCTTTTGATAATGAATGCACCTTTATGACTGGACACTCACAATAGTTTTTTTTTTTTTTTTTTTTTTATGGGGGGGATGGTGGTAGGGTGGGGAAGGCAGAAGAGAGTTTGGCATAATAGACTCACTGTTGCTAAATTGTAGTAATGAGTATACACTGCCCTCTATTTGCATTCTGCTTAGGTATCTCTAGCAGGCAGTTCAAACATCCCATCTTGTCCTAATTGCTCTGAAAGAAAGAGAACTCTTTCTTCAATTTATGTACAAATGAGGCAAAACCACAAGCATTAGCATGAAGGAATAGCCAACATTTGAAAAGGTAAGTTTTCCTCCGTTTTGGTGATTTAGAAGGTTGAAAAAAACGTAAGTCTCTGAAGCTGTTTCTCAAAAATTTTTATCACTCAAGCAGGTCAGGAAGCAGGAGCTGATGCAGAGCCATGGAAGGGGTCTATTTTACTGGCTAGTTTTGTGTCAACTTGACACACCTGGAGTTATCACAGAGAAAGGAGCTTCAGTTGGGGAAGTGCCTCCATGAGATCCAGTTGTGGGGCATTTTTCTCAGTTAGTGATCAAGGGGGAAGGGCCCCTTGTGGGTGGGACCATCTCTGGGCTGGTAGTCTTGGGTTCTANAAGAGAGCAGGCTGAGCCAGCCAGGGGAAGCAAGCCAGTAAAGAACATCTCTCCATGGCCTCTGCATCAGCTCCTGCTTTCTGACCTGTTTGAGTTCCAGTCCTTACTCCCCTTGGTGATGAACAGCAGTATGGAAGTGTAAGCTGAATAAACCCTTTCCTCCCCAACTTGTTTCTTGATCATGATGTTTTGTCCAGGAATAGAAACCCTGACTAAGACACAAACTATATCTTGGAGAATCAAAGGAAGCGCCTTGCCATCCCAGCAACAATGATTTCAGACTATATAACTTACCTGCTAATGCCCTCCTGGACATTTGTCTGTATTAGAAATATTCTGCTAATAATGGCTACTTATCTCCCTTCAGATTTTATCTGCCCAACTATTATTCTACCTACCTATGGTCTACTTCACCTGCTACCCAGATATATTTAATTTTAATTATAAATTAATAAGATAACTAATATAGAACAATTTACACAACATTTGTTCAGAATTTAAAGCATAGGACAGGCATCGCATGAAATGAAGATAAAAAATTGCAATTAAATACATTTGCATGATTTCACTATCCCCTGCCTAGTTTTTGATTATCACATACAGCTTCAAGAGAATCACAATTCTGAAAATTCTTGGAGAGTCATTTTAAGCAAAGTTGTCAATTTTACTGACTAGATCATCTTTATATGTACTCAAATTTAAATGGACTCACATATATACCTTATGTTTTTGATAATATTCTCTCATATTAATAATAATTCATTTGTTATTATTTTATAAATAATATGTCTATGGTTGTATCTGGAAAGCTCTAGATACTTTTTCTCTAGTAAGATTAAATATCCACTTAAGAACACTGAAACACCTAGGTTATTTTGTTGTTGTTGTTCTGTTTTGTTTTGTTTTGTTTTTACAGGTTTTATTCAATGTGATATTGCTGTCCATTTTCACAATGCTCTTTCATGGCCACTCATTTCTTACCCTTACTTCCTGGTCTTAGTCTTGTTTTAAATGTCTTAAATCCACTGCCTCCTTTCCTAGAAAAGTGGGGTAGCCTTCCATTTCTTCTTCTAAGAGCTACACACACACACACACACACACACACACACACACACACAAAATGAAGTAATGTACAGAATCTACAGTGCTCCTATACAGGAAATTCGTATCATGGTTATAACTGCAGAAAAGAATGACGTGTAACACTGGTGTCCAGTGTCAAACATTTTGATCCTTATTGGAATCCTCTTTTGCATGAAGAGGACCAATTAGCACTAGATTTAAACTGAAATTCCTTTCTTAGCAAATGCCTTCAATATAAGTGATATCCAATACAGACTGGATAGTGACAAGTTAATTATCAAATACTCCAGAGATAATGGAACAATATTAATGCAACTTGGCACATAATTATCATTTTTCCAATAGAATTACCATGTGGTTACAGCTCATTTCTTACTGTGATGAATATCTTACAGTATTCTCCCTATGAAGTTAGTTATAACTTTTAGTTTTATTTCTTTTGGTAGTTATATTAGTTTTTTTTTTTATCTCATATAATGCTAACTCTCTGTGCAATGTTTGGGATTATTTTATGTCCTCCTGTATTTTATATACTCACCTTTATCCTAATAGGGATTTTTTTGGCTCTTGCCAATTTCTCTTGGTTGACTATTGTTTTATTGATGTCATTTTCTCCTTTTATGCTTTTAGTCAACATATCTTCCTATTTAAAGGTTTTGTGGACAAATGAAGTAGGTCTCAACTTTGACCCACTTTGACATTAACACTCTTTTATTAGGTATACCTACACCATTGATGCTACAGTAATAATTGATGTACTCGAATTTATATCTCCTTAAATTGGATATTTCTGAATCTTGATTTTACTCCTTAGTTCTGCCTCTGTCTTTCATGCTTTCATATATTTTTGGTTTTAATTATGCATTTTTATATTTTATTTTTTCCAAATTGGAGTATATTACCTATATTTATTTTTTAACCTTTATATGGGCACTAAAATTATTTAATAGAAGTTGAAAATGAACTGAAGTTGCGTTTTGCATGATGTAGTTTGAGTGCTCTAGTACAACAAATTATTTCTTATTTGAACAAAATTATGTAACACCCTGCCCTTCATCTTAGAGTAAAATGTAAGTTAATTTTATCCTCACTCTTTCTGATCTATTACTTTACTATATTGACCCAGGTTGCTAACCAGTATTGTTTTATTTCCCTCTTAATTTTGATTTGAATTGTTTTGCAGTTTTGTTACAAAGAACCATGTCTATCTGTGTCTGAAATTTTGCC
This sequence comes from Mus pahari, assembly GCF_900095145.1. NCBI lineage: Eukaryota > Metazoa > Chordata > Mammalia > Rodentia > Muridae > Mus > Mus pahari. The sequence goes on from NC_034609.1 coordinate 25,262,088, forward strand.
ACAGGTACTTTCATTTTTCTCTAGCCTGATTGTTTAATTTTTTTGTTGTTTATTAAATTGCCACCTTCTATCACTTCCTGGAGATTGACTCCAGAACCTCAAATACTTTGTACTTGCATCTATATTTCTCCATCATTAGGATTTCTTGATCACTGAATTTTGTTGTTTGGCTTTAATCTGGAGAAACCTCTACTCACAATTGCTTAAATGAGAGACTTTACCTTATTTTTCTTCCATCCTGACTGTGTGTAATATCTGAGGTTACCAGTTTACCTTATTTTTGCATTTTCCATTCTGTTTTTCAGTTTTGTAAATACATGTTCACAGGATTAAAATTTTTCTCACCAGCATAGCTAAAATCCTCATCAATACATTCTGAATTTCCACCAGTTTGCCCTTGATTTCTGACATCCAGTTTTGATTGTTGAAGGTTCTATTCTTTTCACATCCCTCTTCAAATGCTATCAATATCTTCCTAGTCATATTTTTATTTGATCAGCTTTTTTTTTGCTTTGTTTGATTTGGCTTGGTTTGGAATGGTTTGGTTTGGTTTGGATTGGTTTGGATTGGTTGCGTTGGGTTGGGATAGTTTGCATTGGGTCTGATGTGGTCTGGTGTGGTCTGTTTTAGTCTGGTCTGATCTGTTGTGGTTCAGTTTGCTTTGGTCTGGTCTTGTCTGGTTTTGTTTTGTTTCTTTGGTTGTTTGTTTGGTTTGGTTTAGTTTGGTTTCGCTTACTTTGGTTTGGTTTGGTTTGGTTTGGTTTGGTTTGGTTTGGTTTAGTTTAGTCTGGTTAGGTTTGGTCTGGTTTTGTGTTTGAATTTCTGGTCTGGTGCCTCTACATTTTCTCAGGTTCTAGAATTTCTTCTGTTTCTTTGTCCTGGTTAGCTTTACTTATCAACTTGACAAATCCTAGAGTCATGTAGGAAAAACCCTTAACTGATAAAATGGGTAGAATAGACTGGTCTGTGGGTATGACTGTGGGGGTTGATTTGAACGCTCAACCCACTATGAATTGTGCTGGCCTGTAATAACAAGGTTGGATAAGCATGATCCTAAGAAAACCAGCAAAGAGCATTCACCCATGGTTTCCATTTCAAGGTTTTCCTTGAGTTCCTACCTAGGAATAGACTATGATCTACATAAGTATAATTAAATGAACTTTTCCTAAAATGCTTAGTCCAAAGTTTTGTCACACCAACAGAAAGAAAAGTCAACAGTCCTTCAAACTGTTTATTTATTTATTTATATTTAGGATTTTTTTTGTTTTTGTTTTGTTTTATTTTATGTTTTTAGCTCACATGGCACAAGCAATTAGTCATTGTTTAGCTGTAATATCTCCTTGGAAGAAGTAACTATTGAGCATAACTTATGGCCTAATCCCTAAGTTATTAGAATCCTATATATCACTTCCATATGAAGCTCATGCAAGTTTCAACACTATCAGATCACTCCCTGCCAATCACACACATATTTGAAAAAGGCAAACTTGCAAATGCAACCATCAGATATTAGATGTAATAGGCACCATGTATGAGCTTAAGATTAATTCTTACTTCTCTACATGATATGTATCAGACTTGTGAATGCTTAGAAAAATAAGTAAAATGATACTCAAGCCTTTAAGTTAGATTATATTTTCATTCAAATTATGGAGTTATGAGACATTGTATTTTCTATTTTTAGAATTTAAGCTTCTAGGTTTATTCCAAAGTTGCCAACAAAAGTTAATCCTTGTACTTCTATTTTTGATGTTTATATGAAAGGATATTTTAGAATATCTTAACTGATTGTTCACTTTAATATATTTGTCTCTGCCTTAAAGCCTTTAAATGTATTTTTCTATTTTTATATAATAGGTAAGTCATTTTAGTAGTCATGAAACATATCTATCTATCTATCTATCTATCTATATCTATCTATCTATATATATATATATATGTCTGTATGTGTTTTTATATTCATGCATATACATGCATATATAAAAATGGAAAGGAGCATTTTCTTAAGTGGATGAGAGAGCCATCTTACTTTTACAATGTACATTGAATTACTTTGTGGGTGAGTTCATTAGCATTTCAGTAATCTAACACTTACATTGTGTGATGAAATTGCTTTAATTGTCCTCTCTTTGGTAATAAGAAAAGGCTTCATTCTGTTGTAAAACTTTTGAAGTGTTGTGAACAATTTGGTATGTCTGAACTCTTTAAATAGAACCTTTAGAAGGCCTATTTTTAAGCATGGCTTCCCAATCTACTTTCACATCTGACTCTGACAAAATTGTTCTTTGTCATTTATTCATCATAAACTCTCTCTAAACTTTGCTCCCTAATGTATGTTTTTATACACATATCCTGTATACCATGATGCTTATATGTCATGCTCTGTAATAACTTATAAAATTGTTCATGGACTTTACTGTATAGCCATTATATATTTTATGCAATAAGATTAAAATACTTGAAAGATAGTTGTTTTTACTTATTCTTTTGGACAGTCAGTGGTATTGTACTCCTGAACTACATTTAAGTGAATAAACAAATAGGAGAATCTATCAATTCTCAAGCAGTGTGCAAGTAATTTTTAAATTTTCAATTCCTTGATAATCACTGTTTGAATACTTGAATTTATACTATTCTAGCCTAAAGCAAAAAAATGTGGTCTTCTTGATGGAGGAAATCTATAATGGGAAAAACTAAAGGTGGCAGTGTAATGAAGATTGGTAGATATATGACTGTTCACTCAATGGTGCCTTATAAATTCTTTGAAGTCCCAGGCAAAAGATCGGGCTATAGGTATAGTTCAGTGATAGTTCTTGACTGCCCATCCTTGAGACCCTAAGCAAAAAAACCTTATAATCAAAATGGATTAGTCCACAACAGTTAAAATTGTAATTTAAAATAATAGTTTATAGGAAAAGGACTGAGCTTGACCATTTATTGTTTTATACTTTTTCACCTTTTACTTACAGACTGAAGTTAGCAGTCTTTGATACAAGTTTCTAAAAACAAAACAAAATAAAACAACAACAGCAACAACAAAAACCTGTTTTGTAGCATAAGAAATAAAAGTTCCTCAAACACATGATTCATGCAGTTTAATATGCTTACTAAAATGACTAATAAATAATTTATTAGAGGGTTGTATTAATCTTACAGCACTGACCTTTCTTTGCAAAGATAACTGTAGTTGCCTCCAGCAATGAGAAACACTTGAGGGGTCTTTTTCTTTTTCATAAGAGTGGGAACAGGTCTAGAAACTCTGCCATCCAAATGAGATAGCAACCAAATTGTTACATATTTACAAACTGATACTTCATGTCTTTTAAATAGTCAATTTTTAAAAGAGTAGCCATTCTCCCTAATGTGTAATTATTACCAATGGCTAGAAGAAATATTCATATCCATGAAGAGGACCTTTCATACAGATGACTGAAAATCTTAGTGTAGTGTCTCAGATCAATCAAACCATGAACTTCAGAGCTAAGTTTCAGCATGAGGATTTTATAATAATTTTTTTTCTTTCTACTTCGTTCCATGACTGGGTTATAGAAGGCTGCAGGTAATGTTTGTGTTGTAAAATTGAGGCCAGTAATTTAATCTCCCCCATAAAATTCACTCACAATTACAATAGCATCGAAATGGTACATAAATGAGTTCTTCATAAAGCAGAAAAGAAAAATGGTGTAACAATAAGGCTTTTTTAATGGTGGGCACTAAAGCAATGCTGCTGATTAGATTCTTTGCTAATTACCTTCTGTTACTTAGATGGAATGTATTTTGGCAGGGGAGAGAAGCATCTATTTGTGAATAGTCGCTTTCTTAGTAGTGAGATAAAGACATTTGGTTTTGGAGTTTTAAAAGCGCCTCTCTCATGGTCAAGTCCCTCAGATTTCAACTGGACCACATATGAAGTCACACACAACCCAGCATTCACCTTTCCTTGTTTATATTCAGGTCTAGGTGCTTTGGAGATTAAAAGACTAATGTTTGAGCAGATTCCTAAATAGTAAAATCTGTCTGTGCAAGAAGCAAAACTCTAAAAACTTTAAGACAAAGACGAGATTTGCAAATAAATAAATAAATAAATAAATAATAGAGAGACAAGGCCATGATGCATGATAGTGTCAGGTAAGAGGTGGTAAGGAGAATCTGGGGCAAACATGATGGGTTTTAAGGCTCATTTGCAAATTTAATGGATTTAATCAGAACAATGGTAGCAAGAACTAAATCTTAAAATACCTGAAAGCTAATCAGACTAGAAGTTACATGGGTAAGACTGGAACCAGGACTTGCTTGTACTCCAAGTTAGCTAGCAAGAGATACTTTTTTCGTAAACTGTATATATCGAAGCCATAAATAGAAATGTAACTGTAATTAGAAATAGAGACTTTTAGAAAAAAAAACTGAGGCTCAATTTGTTCTTAAAAGAGATGATGGATTAAGCCACCAACCAAATAAGACATATGCAGGGATCATCTCTGGCTCCAGCTGCATATGTAGCAGAGCATGGTCTTGTCTGACACCAAAGGTATGGGAGGCACTTGGTCCTGTGAAGGCTTGATGCCCCAGCGTAGTGGAATGCTAGGGCAGTGGAGCAGAAATAGGCAGGTGGGTGGGGAAGCACCTTTGTGGATGCAGGGGGAAGGAGTGGGATTGGAGATTTTCAGAGAGGAAACCAGGAAGGGGGGGAGGATAACATTTGAAATGTAAACAAAAATATAACCAATACAAAATTAAAATGAAGGAGAGATGATGGATGAATAGCTTATGTTTTCTGTGTAATTTGAAGCACTGAGTCACCTGATAATAATTATAGTCTCAGAGGCTTACTGCTAAATAAGCTCACCCTTTGCGGTTCCTTCTAGAACTGTTTAGCTGTTTCAACCCCACTGCTCAAATTCAAGCTTTTCTCCAGCTAACTGATTCAATCTGGCTTCTCTCAGCTTCTCAATGAACGGCTCTGCTTCGTCTCAAATTAACTCTGGCAGGTTGTTCTCATTTTCTGACTTCTTATTCTCTGGCTTGAACTATGTCTGCTGATCTGCCCTAAACTTCAACTCAACTCCATTGCACTGCACGTTGTGCACTGCTTCCTAACCGACTGGCAAAACTGATTAACTAACTCTCTCTCCCTCTGTTGCTCTTAAATATCTTTTCTCTTTTAGTGTATCCCATCTCTGAATCATTCTGTCAAATATTTGTTTGTGATATATATACACACACGAGAGGGATCACATGCCAACGGCTATGCAATCACAGAACCTTCATATGTGAAGCCTTGTAGAAATCTATTGACTGAAGACAAGCAGAATTGGAGACTTCACAGAATGAGTTGCTCTGATGAGAAGTCGATGTCTCAGAGGAGAATGAAAAGGTCTCACTAATTGACTAGAAAAGTTGAAGAAGTGATCTAAGAGAATCATACAGAATACAGAATACTGAAACGAAAGAAATAGAATCAAGAAATATGAATGGTATGTTAACTATAACAGAAAAACAAATCCCCCAAACTCTCCTGCACGGTGAAATCCCATTATAGCAAATTCATTTATTTCAATGTTTCTGAATACCTAGAGTTATGTCATATATTTTGAAATGAAAACTCATTAATTACAAAGTAAAGTGGCCTAAATAGATGGAACTTCTCAAGTAACATGAGATATATGAAGGTATACCCCATTGTAGAAGGGGGTAGAGAAGAGAGTCTGATATACTCGCTAGAGTGTAAAAGGAAAAAAATGTGACTATTGAGCAGACACTTCCTGAATCATAATATTATAATGCATGTTAATGCCAGAGATGACGGTGGCAGTGATAATTTATAATGTTTTTTTTTAAACAAGATTTCTCAATGTCATGTGAGATTCTCTCGGGGGGGGAGACATGTAACAGGCATAAATTGTTTCAAACCCCACTTCAGTCCCCCTCCTATACCCACTGGAAATAAACTATGCTCATATCTCTCAGAAAATAAAACAGTTTTAATCTGTTGACCATGAAGTTCCATACTGATGTTAGACTCCAAAACTAGATTTCGCATGTTAATAAAGAGTTTCTAGGCAAAGCATGACTGTTTTTGTAATGTGTGTTTTGTTAGCCAGTAGCATCACTGGTATCCTGACATGAATAGTTGTCCCCTTATGGACATCAGTGGCATGAGTCACTCCTGTGTCTATTCATCATGTGCTTATTGGAATGAGATACATCATGTAAGAATTCAGGCTTGCGACCTGCTCTACCTATGGATATAGATATCTTTCTGGTCATATACTTTTAACTGTCTGGAAATATCAAATAGAACCTGGAGTTTCCTAAATGACTAGCAGAGACAATAAAATAGTATGGATTGTAGACTATGAAATAAACTACAAGCAAAGAAAGGAAGTAATCAAGTAACATGATTTTCTTACTTTTTTAAAGCTGAGATTTAAATGTTTGGCTTCATGGCAAGAAAGGGTTCAGTAGTTCCAACAAGATTAGTGAAAAGAACATCAGCAGGACATTGCAGAAGATTTTATTTTAACTAGGTGCTCTTCAATAACAAGTCTTTTTCTTTCAGAATCAGTGAGCGTTTACGTGAGTCACTGTAGTCTTTGAAAAACAGAGTTTTTTTTTAAATGGCTTGCAGAATTATTCCAATAATAATTGTAATGCAAACAAACAAACAAAACAAAACAAAAAATAGGACTAGGTTATTTATTTCTGGAAACCACTACTCTGTTTATGTTGATATACAATACCCCTGGTCCAAATCAATCCTCCATGGTCTACAGGAGGTATCTGTAACCTACCAATCCTTATTGCACAATATCCTTAGTGGGGAGAACAGAATCATAAGGCCTTAATGCATGAAGGAACAGTAAGCCAATGCCAACGCTTACAACTTCCAAATAAACTGTGAGGTGATGATAAAAGTTCATTCATGCACAAATGCAGTAAGGTATATTTCCTTTTTGTTATTATTTTTAAATCTGAGGATTTTCCTCATAAATAAAATGTATTTTCCATCTGTTCTACAGGCCTTTCCTCCCTATAATTACTCTTATGTCACCCCACCCAATTACTGCCAATAAAATACTATTTTTTGTAATGTGCGTAAGTATATTTAAGTAAATTTATATGATAAAGGTTTTCACAATTATTCTTGATATTACTTCCTTCTCCTCCCTTCCCTTCCTACTGGATTACCTTCTTTTCCTTCTTGTTAGTCAAGCACTCCAACAACTCCCTCTTGAATGCACTGATATCTTGCTATCATTCTCTCTAATGATCCTTCTTTGTCCCTTCCTCCCTTGGTGACATTTCTAATTTTGTGACTTCTATAGTTACATCTGGTTATATATGCAAACCTAAGGACTAACAAATACTTTAAAGTCCTATTCATTTATCTGAGAATTCCAGGATTCCACTTTTTTCTTATAGCCTTATAAAATTCAAGCATACACATCTATCAGTTTATTACTATCATAATAGTAATATTTCAGTTAATAGGCATCCATAATACTAATTCCCCAAAATTTGTAAATAGAGTAGAAATGAGTATGGCTTTAAGTACATGCCAAAGAGTCCTGTCCCAATGTCAAGTACACTCAACACTGATTTCCATTTTGATTTACACATTTTGCATCTCCACAAATATTAGACAATGATTAATTACCCTGTCACCATAATCTTGATGACATTGTTATTATTGGTCCTTTGGTTTCCTTTTAAATGTACTTTATATTATTTTGAAAGATTCCTACATGAGAACTATGTTTGCATTGATTCAAACCTTCTCATCTTTCCAATGTTTCTCTTTGCTCAAATTTATTGCATCCTCTTTAATTAATATTGTTACATATATATTACATATAATATACCTAACACATACACATGTATGTGAAAACAGCGAGTCTCTGTATTCTTACATTTTTATTTTCATTTTTTGTTATTAAAAAGGATTATGTACATTTTCAAAAATGCCCCTTAGCTAACTTTATTTCCTATTATGAGAATCTTTATTGAGATATAACACATTTTTGTGTGTGTGCATGGATTCTTCCTTTGTTGTTGTTTTGGGATTCATTGTTTGGTAAAAAGCTTCTTTTTATATACTGAATACTAATCCTCTATTGGATGTATAGGTGGAAAAGTCTCCTATTCCAATTAAATGTACAAATAGGATTAGTGAATTCTCTGACTGCCTGTTATGTGCACTATTCAAAGCAGTGGAAGATAGTTGTGCTAGATAAAGGACATTGTCCCTGATAGCCTTATGTTACCCTTTTCTGTTAGTGTGAACATAAGCAGCCATTTTCTTCTCAACCAATGAAGACCAGAAATATGAAGAAATACCTACTTAGTGCTATTGGCTTATAAAGTCTTACTGTGTTTGTTGGCAGACTTTCATCTTTAAGAAAAAACAGATTTAGCCCAGCAGTGGTGGCACATGCCTTTAATCCCAGTACTTGGGAGGCAGAGGCAGGCAGATTTCTGAGTTTGAGGCCAGCCTGGTCTACAAGACTGAGTTCCAGGATAGCCAGGACTACACAGAGAGACCCTGTCTTGAAAAACAAAATAAATAAATAAATAAATAAATAAATAAATAAATAAATAAATGGATAAATAAATAATAAATAGAAAGACAGACAGACAGACAGGAAGAGAGAAAAAAAACAAAAACAGACTTAATTTTTTCTTTATTTATATATATATATTTATGTCTGTGTGAGATGGATAGAAAATGACATCTTGTTCCCTAGAGTTTGAGTTTCAGGTAGGAAAAAAAAACTGGATCTTTTTGAGAAGTAGCAGACACTCTTAACTGTTGACCTTCTCTCCAGCAATTTTTTTTTTTAAATAAAATCATGTAGATTCAAAGTAAAATTCAGAATAATAGATGACATAACATAAAATGTATCAACTTTCCATTTTACATATGCAGTTCAGAGAGTGTGAAGCACAGTAAGTTCTGTACATTTCCTCTTCACATTTATATTATAAAACCAAGCTATGTCTATTAAATGACCCTTTTCCACTTATTTTTTTTCTTGGATTATTTTTTTATTTACATTTCAAATGTTTTCCCCCTTTCCAGGTCTCTCCTTTGGAACCCCCTATCCCATTCCCCCTCACCTTGCCTCTATGAGAGTGCTCACCCACCCACCCACACCCATCCTCCTGCTCTGGCATTCCACTACACTGGGGCATTGAACTTCCCCCCGAGGCCCAAGGGCCTCCTCTCCCACTGATGTCCAACAAAGCCATCTTCTGCCATGGGTCACTACATGTGTATTCTTTGGTTGGTGGTCCAGTTCCCAGGAGCTCTGGTCACATTTGAATTTAATTTTATGAAGCAAGAAATTTTATGAAGCAAGATGTCAAATTTGGAAAGACCCACCTGATATATATATATATATATATATATATATATATATATATATAGAGAGAGAGAGAGAGAGAGAGAGAAGACTTGTATCTTGTTGAAAAGTTGATGTTCACTGCCAGCAGACAGAAAATCACCTAGGCATTTACGCACAGCACACGTACAGAGTTGAATTATATACAACCTTGTCCATTTGGAACCAGATTCATCCTTGCTCAATCTGTCAGATGATATCTCCATTTTAGCCAGGCTGCTGACGTGGGCTCTTGTTACACCCTACAGCGCAGAAGACTTCGTTTGTCTTTAGAAGGATATATTTAAAAGCTCCATCCCAACAATACCGTGAAACCCAAAGGACAGTTTCAAGAGGAAACAAGATGAAAACTAATTTTCTTATTCACTGATGGAAACACAGTAAAATGGTAAAAACAAAAACAAAAACAAAAACATCCAAAAATTTATTCTGAAGCTAGAGATTTAGCTTATGACAAAATACTCACATTCCACTTCGGACAAGCACAAGTCAGACACGGACAGAACATAATCACCTATAGCTCCAACCTGAGGGTATCCAATACCCATTTTTTGGCATCTATTAGGACCTGGCTCTCACATAGTATAAACATACATATATAATCAGACAAAATGCTCCCTCATCCCTAGAAGATAAAAATAAATAAATCTTTAAAAATTACGTGGTCTGACAGCCCTACAATCATTAAGGATAAATTAACATATAATTCTGCCAATCTCTGTCTTCCGGCAAACTTCAGAAACATGGTTCTATGTCCACACAAATCAGGTCCATGAATGTTCGTGGCAATATTTATAACAGCCCAAAGTGAAGGCAACTTACGTGTCTACACATTGAAAATGAATAAATAAAGTCTACATGAAACACTGTGCATCAGGTCTAGAGAGGGATGAAGTACTGGCTTATTCTAGAAACAGAGATGGGTCAAGAAAACATTGTACAACATCAAAGGCAAACCACACCATATCACATATTTTGTGATTCCAGTTTAAAATATGTAGAACATTCAATTCTATCAACCATAAGATTCATGGTCATTAGGTAAGAAAAGGAGATTAGTGAGGACTAATAGATGGTGCGTTGCATGCAGTCATCCAGGCTGTATGCTTTAAATATACCGAAATTCACTGAGCTTCAAAATATAAGAGTGATTTGCCTGACATATATCTAAAATAACTATTAAGAAAATAACTTAAAAACCTGAATAGCACAAAAAAATATATATATGCTACCTAATTCACCCTAATGGATTCTTCTGGGAAGAAATGGGTGGTTAAATACCTCCACTTCCATATGACTCAGAAGATTAAAATAATAATAGTAGTAATAATAATAATAACTGCAAGTATCAAAAGTCTTAAGAGTGTATGCTACAATTTTAAAATTCTAAGGCCTTCTTCACTCCTCTTGTATTTATTTAGTTTTTACTTATTTAATTACAGTTAAAGATATGTGTATGTGTGAATGATGATTTGTTTGAATGCAGACATGTAAATGTCATGGCACACATGCAGAAACTATTGAACAAGTTGACTCTCCTCCCTTTCTACATTTTGAGAGGCAGGGTAGGGTGTTCTATTGTTTGTTTGCTGCAACTGCTGTGTACAGCCATACTAGCTGCTCTGTATTTTCCTGATAACACCTCTCAACTCCCAGGAGGAATGCTGTGATTATAGATGTGTACCTCTGTGTCCAGTTTTACAAGAACTGTGTGGATGTGAACTTAAATCTCCAAGCTCACCCATAAGCACTTTGCTCACTGTTAGTAAAGAAGCACAGTTCACACTTCACAGTGAGATGATAGATAATTTTGGGGCTAGTTATACCATACCCTATGAAGAGAGATTTGTGCTACCTCAAATTTCATGTTACAAAGTAACAGCAATTTCTGCTGCAAAGTTTTATAGAAAGAGAGAAAAGAAAGTCATAGATCAACATGCTTTTCAAAAATGTTTGTTGGAAGGTCAGGTGGTTAGTTTACAGCACAGCAGCGGAAAATTCTGTGATAAGCTTTAAATACTGTCTGATGGTTTATTCTTAGATTTTTACAGTGCTAGAAACTAGAAGTGAGTTCAATAATTCCAAATTATTTATTGCTCAGTCACGGGGATGTTAGATTACATACAGAGGAGGTCAATAAATGGCTATTAGGAAGGCTAAATATGGCACACCACAATTTGTCTATGGACTTGCAACATTCCCTTGTCTCTACATCATTGAATTTCTAACCAAATGAGGATCCAATCAGCTAATCAGACTTAATAGTCACAGTAAATTTCCAGGAAGAAAAGATGCATAGTATATACCATTGAGCCTTCTCTCTGGTTTCTGGGTTCTCTTTGTGACTTAGACCATAATCTATATCTGAAAAAAAGACCATGAAAAGTCAGTGTATTCTTAATCAATAACTTGGAAAAATGATAATATAGGAAAGGTGCTTCATTTATCTATTTCGTTCCTTTTCAGATAATCTATTTATCGGTAGTTCCGGCTAGTTTACAACTCACAAGATAGCCTAGTCTGGCTTCAAAGTTTTACTGTTTGTCTTCTCTCATGTTCCCTAGGATTGGATTAGAAACAAAACCTAACAAGTCTATAAATAATTTTGCCTTTTGCCTCTTTTTTGTTACATGAACAAAAATTATAATTCTTATAATTAACCCTTAATCCCTACTTTATCTTGGCATAGATATTAATTTTTCTGACAGTTTTGTTCATGTGCTTTGCATTACAACTATAGACTGTTCCTTTATGTTACTGACCTGTTTTCCCTGTTTCCTATCCCCTGCCCTCTCTCCACTACCTATGTTCAATTGGCTATGCAGTGCTGGAGGGTGATTTATTCATTTTGTTTATGATCATAACACTTTCAGACCCCATAAGAACACTCAAAACTTTGCAGATATTCCATTATCAGTTGAAAAATTTGAGTGTTTATTATCAAAGCATATATTTTTGAGTATTTAAATCATGACCTGTGTCCAAATGAATATGAAATGGTGTGCCAAAAGATAAATGATCAGGATAGTTTATTTTAACTGCTCAAATAAGATTCAAAAATTAAAACATGGTTACTCTATTATTTTGACCTTTCCCAATGAATTATTAATCATCAATGATTAACTTTTATTAGTATATATGTCAATTCAACCTTTCCTGTATTATCAGGCTTCTCAGACAAACAGCCATTATTCTACTGGTCTAAATATATCAGAAAAAGAGGCAGGTGAGCAGACAGGCAAAGTCCTGTGGAACGAAATACAAACAGGCAATCATATTATCAAGATCCCACCAGGAAACTAGACTTAATAATCACCTCCAGTCATTTCTCTCTATACAGAATATCTCTTCCTGGTATCTACTTAATTAAATAGTCCTTACACAAAATCAATAATTAGTCACACTGAATACAGTTCAGGGATTTAAAGGTCTGTACAAGTCATAAGCATTCAGCTTTACCAGGTCAAACCAAATCACTGAATAAGTTATAATGGAAATTCAGACTTGGGAAAGGGAGTTCTATTGAACTAAACATTTTTGAAATTTTTATTATCATTCATATCTAATTTTTACTATTTAAATTATATTTTGATACATAATATGGAAGAAAATCCATTCTAGAGGAATAAAGAACATGTTTCAAAAGCATGTTCCTTAATTCTTTCCTGTTGGAAGGTTTGTATTCATAACAGTAGCAACTATTCACATGTGTTTCCATTTGTTTTTCTGCAGAGAAATGAACAAATGTCTCTTCATGTAAGATTCTAAGGACACATCAAAGAAATAATTTTATCCAAAACCACATTGGTGAACCAATGACTTTGGTGGGTTTACTTAAAAGAACATACATGAAGGACTAATCACAGGATTGTAAGTGACTCAAAAATAGCTACATCACAGAAAATCCTGATCCATCATGAAAAGCTATGTTACTTCAGTTAACCTTCTGCCTCCTCTTTATTCTAGCCTATCATTCTATAAGATCACAGCATGAGAGTAGGAAGTTGCTGTAATGACTGCAATCCCAAGTGAAGTTCCCAGGATTTCTTGCTTTCCACTTGGCAATGTTAATAACTGCATTATCATAGATATGCTTATTTGCTTTGCATGGCTACCTATGAAACCAAGAATAATGAAATGAACAGCAGGCAATACTAGCCTGTATACATGTGGGTCATGCTGTGCATAAAGTAGGTCAACTTACTCAAATACCTGTTCTATGCCAAGTATTATGTTAATAAATTTTTATGTAAAATTTCTAGTATACAGATATTAAGCACCATAGTTATGCATTATAAAATTTATAAAATATGGATAATAATAGTCTTGCAAGAGCTTTCAATATCAATTACCAATAGCAAAGAAGAAATTCAAATTAAATTACTTTGTTTTAAAAGCAGAAATGTTTCCTGCAGTAAATCAATTGAAATGAAAACAATGATCTAATAAACTATAAGGTGACTTATTGTTTGAGTTTTTATCACTTTAGATGTAATTAAAGCATCAGCTAATACTTGTTGCCTGTTTGAAAGATGTTACATATATTTCAAAAATCCTTTCTTTTAATACTGTCCCTAGATAATCATAACTGATCATTAATAAATGTCAACCTATTGACTATTGTTTCTTTGCGTTGGCACTCAATGTATTACCTCCAGTTTTGGATCATTTTGCTGTATTTCCCAGACATATCACTTTATTCTTAAATATTTCAGCATCATCTCTAAATCACTTGGGCTTATATATTTTTAAACATTTACTGTATCATTACTATACATTATATAATAAATTGTTAACATTATCAAGTATTTGGTCTCTTTCCAAAGAGCCAGTTACTTCATAAATATTTTAAAAATGCACTTACAAACTACTTTTTCTAAAAGACATTGAGTCCTAAGTTAGGTACGTGAATCATCTTGATTACCTGAACATCGCAGACAGATCACAAGAGGGCAATTATTCATGAGGTGAGAGGTCTATTTACTGGACTGAAGAGAACCAGGTTGATCTTTTAGGTGTTTACAATGATAAGGATGTCTTCAGACTCTTTACCAAACAGAACTGAGATCATGAACAACGAGAATGTACCTCAAAAAGTGCTGCTGTAGAGTTCTAGTTACTTCATATTATATAAGACAGTGGTTTTTAGATGGCCTTGTCCAGACAGATGTCCTTTTACAAGATCCTTCAACTCAGTTTTCAGGATGGGAAATGAATCTTCATTTTGGTGGACATGTGAATGGGAATATTTATTCAACACTACCTATGAGACAAGTCTGGCAGAACTTATTTCTAAAAGTTAGGAAGAGTAGAACCCTATAAACTTATCCAAATAAGTTATATTATAGAAGGACATGGGTACATTAAAATGTATTAGAAAAACTAGGTAGGAGATCTTATCAGGCACACTGTTGGGAGAGTACAACAGTCCGTATAGTAGATCCCATCAAAGGGAGGCTCCAACACTGTAAAGGCAATGTCTTCATTCATTTCTCATCTGCCATCCAATGAGTATGGTTATGAGAACTTTATTCACAGAACTACCAACTGTCCCAGGGGTTTTAACTTGCATGTAATTTACTCAAAATGCAATATGGCCAATCTTCCCATTTGTCTGATAGAGCTGGCATCCAGGAATCATCTGAATAGTTCATTTAGGCCCAATGTTTATCTTCATACCAAACAACTTCCAAAGCCCAGCTCTTCACCTCCAAAGCTCAACTCTGTCCTTGCATCCTGATTCTATGGCAGCAGAAGCAACAAGATTTTTTTTCTTTTTAGTTTTCCAGCCTAGTTCTGCCACCTTACTCCCAGAAAGGCACCCAGAAAAAAAATGTTGGCAAACATTTTTGGCTACATATTCTATTTCCAATATCTCTGAAGCTCTTTGAATTCCGATGTAACTATTTTTAACACATCATAAGTAACACACAGACCAAAACGTCCAATAAATGCCACAGGGATTTATTAAGTCATATATAATGTGTGATTTTGAAACAATATTAGAAGAATCAAATAAGTAATCTGCCAATGACTTGCTTTGGCAACCATATGGTAGATAAACTGAGGCAAGAAATCGTTGAGGGTCAGTTCTTAGAGTGACTGACAGGGGTGGATGCAAATACCTACTGACCAAAGGCAGTCCATGATTGGAGAAGTTACTCAGAAGACATTTTTTTTCCTGAGGGAACTATGTCTAAATTACTGGGGCTGGCACTCCCTGTGACCAGCAAAAAACAAAACAAAACAAAACAAAACAAAACAAAAAAAAACTATGAACACTTTTGACTCCTTAGGATCAGTGAGAAAGAAAAGAAAAGAGACAAAATTCATACACACACACACACACACACACACACACACACACACACACACATACACACATACATTGAGAAGATGAAACAAACCTTACACATGCACACACATATACAGAAATGATGAATGGAAGGAATGATGTTCCAACCCTCCACTCACACAAACTTTACACATATATATATACATACACATAGTTGATGGATAGAAGGACCAATGATCCAACCCCCATCCACACAACCCTTGCACATATTCATGTAAGTGATGGATGAGAGAAGAATGATTCGGCCATCATACGTTATTCTTTCTTCCATAGCTTAGATATCTCAGGAAACCTTCCCAGCAGTATACAATTATAGAGTGATTATATTTTAGTTTTCTTCCAGTGAATGACTGTAGAAAAAAAAAAAAAAAACACTGTTTTCCTCAATACTTTAAAAGAAATCTTAAAGAATCATAAATCTAAACTTTTAAATAAAAACCAGTCATATCTACCTTTAGGTCTCAGAATGCTCATCTACTTATGACTAATTCTTAATTTATCATTTCAGTAAGATGTGGGCAAAAATGAGTATAAGAAATCAAGCAGTCCAGCCTTAGTGAGAGTCACGTCAGCCATGGCTGCCATTGTTCTTGTTCCCTGACCATAAGAGCTTCCTAGCAAAACTAAGGAGTGTGCCTTGCTGAGTTTCAAATTGTTTCCTAAGATTTTCTATGTCACAGCCAGTAGCAAAAGCATCTCAACTAGCTTCACTAACAATTCTGTTTTTCAAGATGTTTTGTAAGGGTGGTAGTCATTGCTGACAATCTATGTCTTTAAATTCTCTAGAGCAGCTATTGAATCATGGATCTACTCTATTGAATCATGGATCTGCTCCATTAGCAGTGCCTGAAAGAGATGAAGAATTATTATTGTGAGTGCAA
This sequence comes from Mus pahari, assembly GCF_900095145.1. NCBI lineage: Eukaryota > Metazoa > Chordata > Mammalia > Rodentia > Muridae > Mus > Mus pahari. Next base: position 25,278,725 of record NC_034609.1, read on the forward strand.
AGATACTGCCCAGTGAGGGACTGAAATCTCCCTAAAAGATTTCATGTAATTCTTAGGTTAAGAGGGATATAAGAACCGCAACCACAGTAGAATTCCATAATAGCATAAAGTCCTCCGGACAAGTAGTCCTCAGGGCTGTGCCACACATCAGCCATATATAACTCATGGGCCACATTCCACGAGTTGTAAAGTCATTTGTTGTTTTTCCTGCATAGCCCTCACGGTAACCTGTGTTTTCCTTTACAAGAACGATCAGGAAAAAGCCTAAGTACTTGGCAAAACATACCATACCTGTTTATTTGTTGTTATTCAATAAATTTAGGCATTGTAGAATGACAGAAATACATTATCTTAAGTTACTCTCCTTGAAAGCTTTTGAGAAATTGTCAATCATAGACACCGCTTACTCCCTCTGTGGCAACTGTTCCTGTATTTAAATCTAAATCTTATTTTAGTACTTGAAAGGTGGATTTAGAATCATTACATTCTTTTACTTCTTTTTTCTCCAAATATGGCTGCATTGGTTAAACTTGGATTTCACCATTATTTTACTCTTTAATGGACATACTAGAGATGGTTTGGAAAGCCTAGTATATTATTAATGATGCTAGAGTCCAGGGGTTTACTCTAAAATTTTGTTACACTATTGCATCTCTTACAGTGCAGCATCATGTATCAGAGTGTATAAAAGGAGCATATGTTATGATTGAGTGATGAGTAGGAAACCTTATTGCTCTTGGGTCATCCCTGTTTTCTTATTCTCTCTGTTTCTACCTGTTCTGACTTTTGTGAATTACTTGTGGCAGAACCAGGGCACTTATTGCATCTTCAGTGTCCCACCATCAGATTTGACTCATTGCTCACACAAGGCATCATTTAACATGATCTTCAGACCCAGGGGTTTCTGTACATCAATAATTTTAGATCTCAACATTTTGACTACTAACTTTTTTTATTGGTCGTTTGGATAATTCTTTGGTGGGTGTGTTCCTATTCGTCTAAAGTTGTTTGGCAATAATACCCATGGTTCTACTCAACTGATGATCCATTTACTATTTTGAACAAAAGATGTTCTTCTGAATCTGCTAAGTATCCTCTGGAGACTAAATTCCACTTAGCAAAATCTATCAGTCTAAGTTGGGGTATTCGTTCTTTCCTTGTCTTTGTTTATATACGCTTACCATAATTTAGAGTAATTCAAAGGTGACATATCATTTCTCCAGTTCTCTCTTTCAATCACTGACCGGAAACATGAATGAGATTACACTATACCTAAAATTGTCTATGGTTTACAAAACAGTAATGATCTAGGTTTGTTAATCTTTCTGGAAGATTTTTAAAGTTTGGTAATTTCACTAAAAAGGATTAGTTAATTGGTTTAATTTGGTGAAATTTTTCTAATAAAAAGGAGAGTAGATCTTTGTTAAAATATTCAAATTTTTCCATCTTCCATGTTAATGTGTCCATTGATATGATGATTGCTCCTGTATTATTTCTGCAGCCATTCCTAGAAAAGACTATTTCACAGGAAAATTCCTGGTACTCTGGCCTGTGTAATCTTTCCACAATGATCCCTGGAGCAGTGACATAGATGTTTCCTTTGGGAAAGGCCTTGCCTTGATCTCTTATCTCTACATCATGTTCAGTTATGGTTTTCTGGGATAGTCTCCATTTGCTCTAAGGGGGAGCTTCTTTGAACAGGAGAAGGAACTACATGTATCTGCTAGCTTAAAGATGGGTATTAGAATGTAGAAAGGAATTATGCTGATCTAGCAAAATTGTAGTAGTAGAGTCTTTTCTAAAGTCCATGATCTCATTAGTTGCAGAGAGCTGGCTAGGTTTTTAGTACCAAGCATATTTTCACCTGTTGAACCTGTTGAGTGGATTTTATGACGAATTAGGGAGCCGTGTTTTGTCACTGACAAGTGTGTGTCACTTATTACACATTCATTTAAAGTTAAGAGAAAAATGTAGAAAAAAGTGAAATAAAGGAAAAAAAATAAAGGATCATTCTTAATTTTAACCTGTTTACAAGAGAGTAACTTTTGACATATTCTGCATATAAGCAAAATTCATTGATAGTTTCCATTTCATTTTTATGATAATAAATGAATCATTTAGCAAAATCACACTATGTCCATGCCTAATGATAGAATTCTATTATATTTAACCAATGCAATCCCTTTGGTTTGATTCCTAATTTATTCAGTATAAGTGTGACAATAATATTCATTGAGTACTTTAGTATTTTCTGTAGTGAGACAATCAGCTTAATTCAACCTCTTAAAAATTCTTTTTATATTTAAATTCACACATTTCTCCATGAAACTGTTGTCCTATGTTTGAGGAACTATTACTGCAGCTAAGTATATTAGTTCTTGTCTCCAGCTCTGTAGAGGGTAATGCAGAAGGATCTCAAGTTTCAAGCCAGCCTAAACTACATGTCAGCTTTTAATTGATAATAATATACAAATTAAACATATAGTCATATTAGCTACTTAACTTGTGATGATTATATTTATTTTCTAGAAACAATACAAAATATTGTTCATACTGCATAGTTGAAAAATTGAAAGGAAAAACATCTATTTCCCTTGCCTTATTTAAATGGTTTGCACAAATAATAAGGACATTAAAATTATAGTGGGTGTAAATTGTTCTAGAACCCTTACCAGGAAAATGGAAAGTTGTAAATAAGTATGTTTAAAATGCTAAAAATACTATAGAAAGGAACGATTTCTTAGATTTATTTATTTATTTATTTATTGTATATGAGTGTTTTAGTCACTGGATGTCTGTGTACTGTATGCACCAGTGGACTGGAGTTATGAGCAACCATGAGCTGTCCTATGTTTGCTGGGAATCAACCAGGGATCTTCTGCAGAAACAATAAGTGCTCTTATCCACAAAGATATCATTCAAGCCATTTTCCAGTAATGTTTTCTGGTTGAATAGTGTGGATGTTATTCATATCTGTCCAGTACTCTACATTAAACACATGTATTTTCATTAACTTTCTCCTGCCCCAATATCCATGTTGGAGGCAGAGAGCCAATTTTTCAATAGGACATAATACTTCTTTACTAAGGAAACCAAACATATATTGAGCAGAATAACAATAAATTTAAGACAAAAATAAAGCTATCTGTTCACGTTAAAAAGAATGAGTCAAAGAAAATCACATTAATTTGCACTACCTGTAGAACAAATTAGCAAATGTTGTGACCATCTGTGAAAGACACCAGGGCCACATAAGACATGGAATTATTTAATGTGTTAAATCCATTTAAAATGTTTGTATCCTGTTAGTTCTAACATAATTACTATGTTAATTTCTATGTGTTTTGCATATTAAACAGAGCACACTCTGGGAAGCTAATGGCCGCTATGTCAGCCTTTTATTAAATCACAAAATAAACATGCACAATCCTGCTTCCGAAGATAATTACTTTAGCATTTCTGCCAGAGTTTAAATATTGGGTATGCTTTGAAGATTTGACTTCCATTTGGAGTGGCAGTGGGCACGTGCTGGCTGTTCTGTGGCTCTTCAGAGCCTTCAAAAGGTAAGTACTTGAAACTGGAGAGAATTTAAAATTCTGTTTTTGTTTTTAACATTTATGTATGAACATTTCAGTCATATAAAGTAACCAGAAGACAGTATAGCATACTTTTCTTTGAAAATATACTATGTTTAAGGAGATGAGGTGGGAAACACAAAATATACTTTCTTAGTGCACAGCTTTCAACCTATGTCTAGAAGAGGATGTGCCAAATATGTCCAGATTGCAATGGTCTTAAACAGAAGTCCCAGAAAAGGGACAGCAGTCTTTTCTGGCTCTAGGGAGAATATGCACTCCTAGTGAAGAGACAAGGAAATAAGGCATTTCAAGACACTAACTAAAACAAAAGAGAGGCATATGTGCACAGCAGAGGGCTCTCTCTGTGGTTTCTCTTGGCCTTCCTCATGCTCTCTTATCACAAGCATCATTCATTAAGTTGTGGTATGGCTTTGTGACTTGGAGATACACTCTAGGACATGAGGGATTCAGAGGATGGGCAGCTTTTGAACATTAACTTTTGTTCTATTTTGCTTGTTTGTTGCTTGTTATAGCGTTTTCATTTTTTCAGTGTTGGAGAATTGCTACTGTGACCCTTTTGTTGAGGCATCTTTAGCCCCATTATGTTTACTCTGTACTAGCTTAGGTGTTTCCCTTTGGCTTTACGTCTTCATTTCCACTATGGTAATTGTAATTAATATGCATTTGGTCATATCAGATTGAAAATCAAGAGACATGATTTAGTTGAGGAACAAGAAGACAGCTCAGAGCATATGCTACATGTTTTATATGCATATAATTTACATATATTAAGGCTCAAATAGTGTTATATACTTATCAGGCATGGTCTTTTATGAAGATATATGTATTTATTTCTATTTTTAATGACAATAAGGAATAGAATTTTTGTAAGCAATTTTAGCAAAAGGGAAAATAGTAGTTGTAGCATTGTAATATCAAAATATTTTCTTAAATATTAGGTGTTCCTAAAGTAAATATTTAAGCTATTAATTTTATATTTTATTTTAATTTTCAGGCTTAAATACTGGTTTTTGCCATCTGCTATGAATTATTTTCAAATTTTATTTTACTTTTTCACTAGGTCTTGCAAAGATTCTATGAGATGTAAAGTCAGGGTAAGGGCTAATAAAGGATCTATGTGCTCAACTATGGGTTGAGAAAAAGAGTTTGGACAATACAGTCAGTCACAAATCAGTCTGAACTATAGAGGGAGACCCTGTCACAAAATATATGCTGTATAGGTACTGCATGACCCATGCTATGGAGTAACAAAGTAAGAACCAAATACTAGATCACTTGGTACATTGCATCCTTGTACAAACCATCCCTCCAATGGTGGCCTTCTTTCAGACTGTTGAGTATTCCATACAGTTCTTCCCCTTTAGTAGATCCTCTTGCTATCTGATTCGGACAGAGAACATGCCATAACTGAGACATTAAGAAGAGAGTTAGGGATAGACCCCCGGGTGGGGCAGTCTCTGGATTGTCCATCCTTTCTTCTTAGCTCCAAATTTTGTCTCTGCAACTTCTTTCATGGGTATTTTATTCCCTATTTGGGGGAGGAATGAAGTATCCATGTGTTGGTCTTCCTTCTTCTTGATTTTTTGTGTTTTGGAGATTGTATCTTGGGTGTTCTAGGTTTCTGGGCTAATATCCACTTAACAGTGAGTGAATATCAATTGTGTTCTTTTGTGATTGAGTTACCTCACTCAGGATGATATCCTCCAGATACACCCATTTGCCTAAGAATTTCATAAATTCATTGTTTTTAATAGCTGAGTAGTACTCCATCCCATAATCAGCCACCAAATGCAGATACTATTGCATATGCCAGCAAAAACTTGCTGAAAGGACACTGATATAGCTATCTTTTGTGAGGCTATGCCAGTGCCTGGCAAATATAGGAGCGGATGCCCACAATCATCTACAGGATAGAACACAGAGACCTCAATGGAAGAGCTAGAGAGATTACCCAAGGAACTGAAGGGGTCTGCAACCCTATAGGTGGAACAACAATATGAACTAATCAGTACCCCCAGAACTCGTGTCTCTAGTTGCATATATAGCAGAAGATGGCCTAGTCAGCCATCATTGGGAAGACAGGCCCCTTGGTCTTGCAAACTTCATATGCCCCATACAGGGGAAAGCCAGAGCCAAGAAGTGGGAGTGGATGGGTAGGGGAGCAGGGTGGGGGGAGGGTATGGGGGACATTCGGGATAGCATTTGAAACGTAAATGAAGAAAATATCTAATAAAATAATTTTTAAAAAAAGGAAGAGAGTTAGGTCTGTATCAGGCACCTTTATAATGCACATCTAATATAGAATTGTTTCTGCAATAGGAAACACAGGTTGCTTTATCAGCAGATACAAAATGGACAAAATGACATAACTGAGAACAGACATCACAATTAACCTAGACTTGAGCACATAGAGTAGTTGCCTTCTAAACAAAACTTCTACCTAAAGTCAAACATGGACCAGTTACAAATTCTCTCATTTGCATAGATGGATTTCCAAATAGGAAAAAATAGGTCACTCTAACCAAAGGGTACAGATGCCAATTATCCCCTCTTCCTACAAACAACACTGCTACTCTTATACCCCATATCTGCTGTGCACTTTGCTCTTGTAGCATATCAAGAGTGCTGCCTGTCCTCCACTCTACACTGAAAGTGAATTCTTTCACCCAATTATCATTTGCCTTTGCCACATCTTCCTCATTTTTTTCAGGGTTAGTTTTGCTTAAAACAGACCTCTGAAATCCATCAGGTGAAAGGAAATCATTCAAAGTGATTTTTATCTCTAACTGCTAGGAATGAAGTTAAAATTTTAAGGGTTTATATAAAATCTCTACATAAAATTTCCCTAAAGCCTCTGCATTCATAAAATGCTTATTAATTTTTGTTGACTCAGGAACCTTATCACTTTCAACGATTCTGCTCAGCTATAATAAAGTTGTGCCTTAGGCAGCATTCCCTGAGTGGATGCTGAAGATACCCAATGAAGTGTTTCTGGGATGATTACATTCCGACTCTCCATAGTGTCTCCAAAGGACTTCAGCAACACCCCTTGCCACCCCACCCCCACACCACACATACGTTTTTCTCTATGACTTTGGGAAGGCATTACTTAGCTCTGTGACTTCTGGTAAAAATCAAACATTGTCCTTAATACTAAGAAAATGCCTCTCTGCAACAGATGGAGATCATCCCAGAAAATCCCAACCAACCAAAAGGTTTCTTATTCCTTAAAAATCTAAGACCAAATGCATTTCTAAACAGTTACTGACTTGATTGTTCTTTCAATAATCCCTTGAATTATCACAAAATATCCATTTTGCTCCTATGTCTATTAACAATATTTTTTCCCAGAGTGTTTCCTATCCATGCTTCCTAAGGAGCCCTGGTATATAATCTTTTCTAGAAAAATATGTATAACCTTCCAGTTCATTCTTTACAGATGCATGGCTTTCGTTTAGGTCCCTGAGTCTGCCATCATTGTGACTATTTTTGTAATATTTTGATAACTTCTGCTATCTCTAAATATTATCTTCTAAGTGTCTTTGAATATCATACAAAATAATCGGCCAGCTAACTTTCTACTTATGGCAAAATTAGAACAGTATTGAGAGTAAATATAGCTTGTATTTACCCAAGGAGGTCAGGGAATCTAGGTGGAGTAAAGGGGGGGGGGGTAACCTCTGGTCAGCATGTATTATTTAAAAGAACAATGTATTTAATGAAAATCTAAAAAGAATGGAGAAAGGAAAGAGAAAAGTCATGGAAAGAGAAATTTTTAAAAAAGGATGAAAGTAAACTAAGTAGATGTTTACTTCTCTCTCAACACCTTAAGTATAATTAAGGAATCTGATAAAGAAAAAAATGAAAATCTAAAATGCTAACACTCTGTGTGGCTTCCTGATTTTGAAAGAACTTGGTAAACAAAACCTGTCTGAAAGCCAGCCACAGTGTGATTGCAAGTCCTGAACAATGTTACATATTTCAGAAAGGCACATTTCACTATGTGAAAATGTCACAGGTGATAAAAATCAGATTTATCTACATCTGCTGTCTCATAAGCCTCAGAATTCAGACTGATGTATAATCATTGCTAATGTTTTCTGCTCAATCACACCCTTGTTAACTCTGTCACGTTATTTTCTACTGACTGACATATCCATCCTTGTATTGCACTTCCACCAACCTGTTATCTCTAGATCCTTGACATTGTGTTCGATGCCTCAGATCTAGAATAAGAGGAAGTGATGTTATGGACACTACATGCAGATGGCATGGTGGGTAAAATTCTGAGGCGGCAACATTTATAAGACATTTTAATTCATATTCACCTGAGAAAACCTTTCTGTGGATTATTGTCTGTGAAACTACAAATCTAAGTGCTGTCCTAGAAGTCATTAGTGGTCAATAATTCCTTATTTTGGGGTAGGATTTGTACTTTACTTGCACCTGCCTTTAATCTAAGAGGGAAAAGCAGAAGGGATTTAACTTTTTTTGCATTAAAGACACAAACTACTTTCTGAACTAGACTCTGATTTTGTGATAATAAATTAAACAACGAAAAATTCTTCATGATACTAAAACGATTACTACTGCCAAGGACACAATCATCCAAGAAAGGAGATAAATTACACAATAGGAAAAAGGGATATATGATATTTGCATCTGACAGAGAGCTGGTATCTAGAATATAACAACACAAAAGAAAATATAGTATGACACTGAAAGGAGAGTCTAATAGGTGAAACACAAATGTCTGAAAATAGTTAAAAATATTTCTATATACTTAGCCACCAGGGAAATTTAAATTAAAGTTACTTTGAAATTTCATCTTACTCCAGTCAGAATTGTTAAGATAAAAAAAAATTAAAAACACCTAGAGTTGATTTAAAAAAAAAAAAAAAAAAAAAAGAGGGACAATTATTCACTGGAGATTGCAACTGGAGCTATCACTATGGAAATCAGTATGAAGATTCCTCCAAAAGATCAAACAGTGCTTACTGTATGACCTAGTCATTCCATTCTTTTCCCCCATTCATTACTATTATTATTTTTTTTATTTACATTCCAAATGTTTCCCCCTTTCCTGTCCCTTCTCCAGAAGTTCCTCACCCCCTCCTCTTTGCTTCTAAAAGGGAGTTCCCCCCACACCCACCCTCAAATGCTCACTCACCAGCTCCCACCTCACACCTACTACCCTCCCCCTTCCCTGAGGCATTAAGTTTCACAGCATTAAGTACAACCTCTCTCACTGAAGCCAAACAAGGCAGTCCTCTGCTCCATATGTGCTGGGGACCATGTACATTCATGTTTGCTCTTTGGTTGGTGGCTTAGTCTCTGGGAGCTCTGACAGGTCTGCGTTAGTTGATTCTATTATTCTTCCTATGGGGTTGCAATCCCCTTCAGTTCCTTCAAGTCTATCTCTAACTCTTCCATAGAGGTCCCTGACCTCAATACAATGGTTAACTATAAGTATCTGCATCTGTGTGACTCAACTGCTGATAGAGCCTCTCAGAGGACAATTATGCTAGGCTGCTGTCAACAAACGCAATGTAGCATTATTAATGGTATCACAGTTTGGTGTCTGTACATAGGATCAATCCCAGTTTGGGTTGGTTACTGGATAGCTGACCCTTCAGTCTTTGCTCCATTTTTCTTTCTTCATTTCCTTTAAACAGAAACAACTCGGGTCAAAATTTTGAAGATGTGAGAGTGATCCCATGCCTCAACTGAGGGCTATGTCCTACTACTGGATTTGGACTATTCAGGTCCCATTTCCCTGCTGTTGGGCATTTCAGCTAAGGTCTTCCCCAGTGAGTCCTTTGAGCTTCTCACATCCCAGGTCTCTGGGAGTTTCTAGAGGTTCCTGCCACCATTACCCTCTTGACAGCTAAACATTTCCATTCAGTCTTCTGGCCCTCTGGGCCTCTCTCCTATCTTGCTCCAAAACTAACTGATCCTGCCTCCTCCCCACTCCTCTTCCAACCCAGGTTCCTCTGTTTCTTTGCTTCCCATTATTTTTTCTCCTTCTAAGTGGGATTGAAGTATCCACACTTGAGCCTTCTTTCTTGTTAAGTTTCCTAAAGTCTCTGAGTTGTATAAGGGGTATTCTGTACTTTTTGACTAATACTTAATTATAAATAAGTACATACCATGCATGTCATTCTAGGTCTGGGTTGCCTGGCTCAGGATGATATCATCTGTTCCATCCATTTGACTATAAAAATTCATTATGTGGTTCTTTTGAAAGCTGAATAGTAAATGAACCACATTTTCTGTAACCATTGGTTGGTTGAGGGACATCTGGGTTGTTTCCAGATTCTGGCTGTTACCAATAAGGCTGCTGTGAACATAGCTGGGCACTTGTCCTTGTGGTACGTGGTATGTCCTTTTGGTATGGTGGAACATCTCTTAAGTCCAAGAGTGGCATGGCTGGGTCTTCAGTTAGAACTATTTCCAATTTTCTGAGGAACTTCCAAACTGATTTTCAGAGTGATTGTACCAGTTTGCAATGCCAGCAACAATGGAGAAATGTTTCTCTTTCTCCACATCCTCACCAGCATTTGCTGTAATTTGAGTTTTTGATATTAGCCATTCTGATTGGTGTGAGGTGAAATCTCAGGGTCATTTTGATGTGCATTTCCCTGATGACTGGCTCAGGCTTTAAGATCAACAATTGACAAATAGGACCTCATGAAACTTTCTGTGAGGCAAAGGACACCGTCATTAGGACAAAATGACAACCTACTGATTGGGAAAATTTCTTCACTAGTCCTACATCCAATAGAGAGCTAATATCCAAAATATACAATGAACTTAAGAAGTTAGACTCTACAAAAAAAACCAAATAAACAAATAACCCCATTAAAATTGGGGTACAAAGCTAAACAGATTCTCAACAAATGCATCACAAATGTCCAAGAAACACTTAAAGAAATGACCATGTCACTCTTGACAACATACCCAAAGGACTTTCTATCCTGCTCTGGACATATTTGTTCATGTGTGTGCATTAACGTTTTACTCATAATGGCCAGAAAATAGCCTAAATGCTCATCTACCCAGGTATGGAAAAATGACAATACGGCACCTTTAGAGAATATAATGTTATTGTACTGTTAAAAATAGGATATTCTCAAGTAACTAGAAGAATCTGAGAAAGCTTGATGAATGAGGTAACTCAGATCCAGAAAGCCAAACACCCACTTATGTTCTCCCCATTGTAATTGTTTGCTTCGGATCTTCAGTTAGTGTGTTCCATTTGAAAAAAAAACAGAATTTATAAGGGTCCATGGAGGCAGAAACTGAAGGGAGAGGAGACAGAAAACAATGGTACACAGGGATAAAGGAGGAAAATAGAACAGGAAATTTCCAATGGGTTTGAGGGTAGGTCTCCATGATAGGGCATGAAAGTATTTAAATTCCCGATATCTAGAACAATTTCTGTGCATAAACAGAACCATGTTCATATTATTAAATAAAAATACCAATACTAAAGGAAATTCTACATTATTCAGCTTTCCAGTGCTATGAGTATATATATTCATATATATTCAACTTAAAAAGAGAAGGGTTATATGTGTCTCATGGTTTCAGATGATCCAGGCTCTGCTTTGTTGGTCTTTCAGCTTTGAATCTTTCAGGAGCAACTTATCACAAGAGAATGTCTGAGCAGAATGCCACTCACCTCTTTAATAGGAGGCAAATCAGAACAAGAAGGGCACGGGACTCAAGTGTCCTCCTAGGAAGCTTCCCTAATGATATTTCACTAGTCTCCACCTCTTATGTACCCACTGCCTGTCAATAACAGCACTTTGAGGGCCAATTCTTTAATAATGAGGCACTGGAGAAAATTCAGGGCCTAATCTACAACAGATTCTTTTAAAAGATTTAAAAGCAAGTTACTAAAATTATTTGTCATCATATGCTAAATATCTGAACTGCTTCTGTGTTTATTTCACTTATATGATCCAAAAGAAGGTTTTTCACTCAATTTTCCAGGTTAAATAGGAATTACTATAACCTTATAGCCATTCAATGTGTCTGTATATTTATTTATTTCTAACTTAATATGCTTTATTGGAATCCTCTGAATACCTGAAGACCTTACCTAAAAAAAAAAAAAAAAAAAAAAAACAGTATATTATACATAACTATGCATTTCTGTGAAATTCTATAAGCAAGATGTCAATTTCAGTTGGATTTTCATACTCTTTCAACTACTTGTTTGTAAGTGTTTCAAAACTCCTTACAATGTTGACTCTCCAAATTTACCAGAACTAGAACTGTTTACCTCCAACTTGTCTTGGTGAACATTTCCACAGGTATTTTTTATCTAAAGATACAGATCTTTGAGTCCATAGGAGCAATACTAGTTGATTTTGTTATTATAGATTTTTTATATTTCTTTAAAATTCACCAGTGTTCTATGGTACAACAATAAGCCATTAGGAGTCTATATTTGATACTATATCCATGTATTAGCATTGAAGTGGTAGGTTTTTCCCAGTGTCTATAAGTTGTCTATAGTTGACTTATAGAGGCTTTTAGCTCGAAAATGGTGCCAGGATATGGGTTTTTATCCCATGCAATAAGCCTTGGTTAAAGCTGGTTCCCACATCTGGCCACAGTACAAAGAATAAGAGACTGCAGTATGCTCAACCCAATGGGAACAAATATGTTGAAATTCCCTCCCAAGCAACAAGGATCCATACAGAAGAGGCAGAAAAAAAGTATAAGAGCCTGAAGTTATGAATGCCTACAAGGAAACAGTATCCTTTGGACACACCAGAACATCAACACAGATAAATTCACAGTGGTTGTAATAGCATATACAAATCCTGTGGAAGGTCACACTAAATAAAAATTCCATCAAGGAGAAAGCAGTTAGGCACACAAGTTGATACCATGGAACTATCAGCAAGTGATGACTCCTGGGAGAAAGAGACAGATCTAAAAGCCTGAACCCTGGGATATCTACAACCCTCCAATATAAGACTACATATCCTTGAATACTTGGGAAGCACACAATTACCTTGACTGATTAAAGAATGTAATAATGACACACACTTAGGTACATAGAGAAGAAAGAACAAGAGTTCTGGGGAGGGGGGTTAAAATCAAAATTTGTTGTATTAAATTATCAAAGGACTAATAAGGACACTTAACATAAAGTGACTGTTGTGGTATTATGTGGTATTATCTGCTCTGTACTTCCAGGAGTATTTGTGCGCATGTGTAGATACCACCTCGTTGTTTTGGAGTACTGAAAGAAAGGCATGCATACACAATATTATATTTTAAATACCTTAAAAAGCTAATGGCTAGCCTGGTGGTGGTGGCACACACCTTTAATCCCAGCACTCGGGAGGCAGAGGCAGGCAGATTTCTGAGTTTGAGGCCAGCCTGGTCTACAGAGTGAATTCCAGGACAGCCAGGGCTACCCAGAGAAACCCTGTCTCAACAAAACAAAACAAAAACAAACAAACAAACAAACAAACAAACAAAGCTAATGGCTAAGCGACTCCCACAGTCCATGTGTCTAACACATACTCCACTCCAATATTCCTGAGTTGATACTTACTAAATCTTTATTTTAACTTTGCTGCTCTGGACCCTACTGCGCAGCAATCCTGGAGCCATTCTTTCTCCTCCATCTTTCCTGTGTGGTCAGTCTCCTATTCCCTTGTCATAGCAGAATCCCCTCTTCCTCCTTCCTCAGTGCCTTCCTGGGAATCCAAAAAGTCCTGTCTTTGTCTCCCTGCCAAGTCATTGGCTGTTGATACCTTTATTGACTAGTTAAAAACAAACAGTGGGCAGGCTCTGTTTAGTTTTACATTCAGGATGCTGCAAACAGGTTTGTGGGTACCATAGCATGAGGACACAAATCACTACAAGTGACTTCACTACATACCAAGATAGCAGGGATTTACAATTTGACAGGATATAGAATTGTGCAAGTGACAAACTTTTGGGTACCCATTAGAAGGATTGTCTGTCTTGGGTTAATTCTTGACACTCATGTGAAATATTTCCTTAATTAGCTTAAGTAAAGTTGAAAGAACCACTCTGAATGTGGGTAGCCCCTTCTAGTTGCTGCAAGAATCAAAAGGTCTGAAGAAAAAGCTTTATCTTCCACCTGATTACCTTTCCATATTTATTCACAACTCTATCTGCTGTGGTCCTGGGTTTTTCTACTATTGGTGAGTTCACCTATTCATGCTGCTGCTGCTGCTGCTGCTCCTGCTGCTCCTGCTGCTCCTGCTGCTGCTGCTGCTGCTCCTGGCCTCTGATGACAGTCAAAATCTACCTTCTTTGTTCTTCTAAACATGGCTTCTCCTGAATGTCTTCAGGCCTTTACGATCAGGTTGGTACAGCTTTGGAATAAGCAGCTACACTTTCTCAGTCTCTTAAGATAGTCATTGAACATTATAGATTCTAACCATATATATTCTATTTGTTCCATACCTCTTCAGAACCCTAGTACACATATCAAATAAAAGTGTGCAAATCACTGCTTGTCCTGCTGCCAAGTCCCTACAGTTATAGTGAAAGGCCTTCTGAAGATAAACTGCAGATTTTTCACAGTTCATATTTCCAAGGAATGAGAATTGCTTGGAATTCCTCTGAGTTACATATAAATGCTTTTTTTTTTAAAGTATTTTCTCTGTGTGGAGTTTGTTGCTATTTCTCTGCCAAGTCTGTGGCTAATGGCCCTTCAAACTAGACTGGGGCATGTCTTTGTTCACGCTCATTTTAGACTCATTAACAATTTCCCTGTACATGAGATGAGGAGAACAACTCTCTAATCTATTTTTTTTTCTTTTCTGTGCAATGTAGCTTAATCTTTGTTATTTTAGAAGGTTCCATTATCGCTTGAGAGGCAATATACTATCTTCTTCCAAATATTTTTTGCTGTTTATATTCTTTTGCATGCTTGTTTGTGGGATGACTGAATCTTTTGTCAACTGTAGCTTTTGTCTCATGTTACCCCTGTGATATGCTCTTCAGAGTTTATAACTGAAGAGTGAGTTCTGACTATTGCAGCAGTTTGAAATAAGAGAAAGAAACATGAATGCTACCTACCATTACCACAACTTTCCCTGTGAGTGTTAAAGTATGTGCTAAAAATGGTTCTATATTAATCATAACAATAAATAATAGAAAAGTAAACTTCCTTGCTTTTGTATTTATCAATCCTTACTGTTTTTAATGAAGAATGAATATTTTATAAAAGCTAAAAAAAATTGAGCCCAGTATTGAAAGCAAAATTAACTGATAACCTAATTTCTTACTAGTTCTGAAAAATTGTCATTAGTATCATCTTTTGTGTTTTCTTGACTCTTCTTCACAGAAAATTCCCATTTTTATAATACATGCACCATCTGCAGGGTCATGAAAAGATTTGAATCTCTTTATTTGGATAGCAAGCATCATTGTGGTTAGGCACAAGGGTTTGTTAAGTCAAACAGACAATTAAAGGTAATTTCTCTTTTTTATGCGTTTAAAAATTAGAGAACATTTACTATGTGCCACATATTCATTTACTTAATGTTCTTACAATAATTAGAAAGAGAGATAGCACAAAAACATCTATAGAGGTTGGAATCTAGTAAATAAAATAACAATAAACAAATTTTCATTAACTAGGAGTAAAAATACACAGCAGTGATACAGAAACATGAAAAAGAGTGTCTTTACATTTGCTGGAGAAGTTGTTTGTGAAAATGACTTCTTAGATTATAAATAAAGAAGGAACCAGGATTATAAGAATCTGAGGGAAGTGGCTTCAGACATAGACCAGAGGACATGAAATTATGTTCCCATAGTGTCCTTTAGTCAGTTTGGTGTTCTATGCAGAAGCTCTGCTTATTTCTTTCTCATCTGTGGTTAGAGTGGGAACCTGACAATACATTTTTAAATTTTTGAGTCTTTTAAATATGGGTTTGTGTTTGTTGACCTAAATATACCCATGTCTGAAAAGTGGGAATCTTAATTGAGTAAATGTCTCCACTAAGATAGGTTTATAGACAAGTCTGTGGGGTATGTTCTTGATAGTTGATCTGATTGAAGTGGAGCATGGCCACTCCCGGGCTCTGAATAAGTGTGTGATCAAAAGGCAGTCTGAGCAAGCCATTGGGAGAAAATAATTAGCCACATTCCTCCATGGCCTCTGCCTCAGTTCCTGCGTGAATTTCCCTCAGTGATAGAATATGACCGGAAAGTTGTAACGTTTTCACCTTAACTTGCTTTGGTCATGATGTGTTATCATAGCAATAGAATCTCTCATTAAGACACATTTTTTGTTGTTTATTCAGATGTGAATCCACAACAAAATTCCTCCACTCCTAAGATGCCAGCTTTATGGAGAGAGTACAAGGTCCATGGGCTCACAGATGAGCACCAGGGGAAAATAGGAATGTTAAACATGAAGGTTTGCCTCGTCAAAGAAAGAAATGCCCAGCCTGTCTCTGCTCAGACAGTTTGGCATGGATATGGTTAATATCCTGGTAAACTCTGTATTAACAACACACCAAATCTTACCCCAGGCTCTCAATATGACTCGTAATTGATCGATATAACGCATCTATATGGAAGGGGTGATTTAGTTTTGAAAAGAGTTTCAATGTAATAATGCCATAAGTTTTGTTATGCACATAAGATAGTGTCACATCAGGAAACTTTTAACTAAATTGTTCTGTACTTAAACATACCTAATAGAAATTTCCTCATATCACACTCTCAAAGTGTGAACCAAAACCTGCTACTGATTGTTTTAAACTGGACAAGGTCTTCTTGCCCCAAACATATCAAAAATTCTCCTAGCCTTCCTATTTGTAAGAATATTAGTAACAGAAACCAAGAACACTGGGCATCATCAGAACCCAGTATATCCACCAGAGCAAGTCCTGGATACCTCAACACACCTGAAAAGCAAGACTCAAATTTAAAATCATATCTCATGACGGTGGTAGAAGATTTTAAGAAGGGCATTAATAACTCACTCAAAGAAATACAGGAGAACACTGCTAAACAGGTAGAAGCCCTTAAAGAGGAAGCACAAAAAATTCCACAGGAGAACACTGCTAAACTGGTAGAAGACCTCAAAGAGGAAACACAAAACTCCCTTAAAGAACTACAGCAAAACACAACCAAACAGGTGATGTAATTGAACAAAACCATCCAAGATCTAAAAATGGAAGTAGAAACAATGAAGAAAACCCAAAGGGAAACAACTCTGGAGTTAGAAACCCTAGAAAAGAAATCAGGAACCATAGATGTGAGCATCGGCAACAGAATACAAGAGATGGAAGAGAGAATCTCAGATGCAGAAGATTCCATAGAGAACATGGACACAACAATCAAAGAAAATACAAAATGCAAAAAGTGCCTAACTCAAAAAAAAAAAAATAAACATTAAGTTTGAGAGTTGTAAGTACTGATAAAATTTCTTTTCCCTTTGTCTTTCTTGCTTTAATGAAGAAACTCAATGTAATGTGATTCTGTGAATTTCAACTTTATTAAGTCCAACAAAATTATGTAATAATCTCCATCTCATATTATATAAATATATATATAAATGAGAATAAATATATATATAAATGCTGAATATATATATATATATATATATACATATAATATTATGTAACATTCTAATTCAGTGCTTATCAGCTCTGAAAATAGGAATGTTATTTGCTATATATTGACTCTATCATCTTTAACTATAATTTTAAAATAACAGGTGGTGCATCCTATCTTTAATTCACTCCGTGAATTGAATGAGGAAATGCCTCTGAATCATCTGGAAAAATCTTCCACACATACCGACATAAAATATCTCAAGACATTTATAAATGTTTCACTTCACTATTGTTTGCTCTTGCTGTTCTCATCTGTCATTTACAGTACCAGCTACAGAGCAGGGATTGAACAAATACTATTTATGATTACACTTAATACTCAAATTGATTATTTGCTTAGGCAGAAGATGATCTTGTCTGACACTGGTAGTACAAAAGCAAAGACCCAAAAGACAGTCCCTTCCAAATAGAATTTAGAATTTTAGACAACAAAATGAGGATTTTCACATGGAGTTTTATCAAGTGTATGAAGTATATTCAATGTGTGTAGTTGCATACATGTTTGATTCTATGACACACACTGAGAGTTTCCTTGATAGACTGGATCAGAAATGCTATCTGACAATATATAAACATTCTTTACTTCATCTTAAGAAACATGAAGGTTTTTGAAGGATGATAAAACATTGAGCTGGGCAATCTAGACAATTTCTGCATTTGCTTCAAAAAGCAGTAAATTCTAAGAACGAAAAGCACATTTGCTAGGCAAAACTCTCACAACCAAAATAAAATGGAATGAGGGCTATTCTTGGCAGTTTTTCCCCAATTTTTTATTGCTTACCCAAATTGGTTTTGCAAGATGCACTTTGAACAACTGAATTATGAGCCTCAACTTTAGTATTGTTGATCAATTTATCTCCTGTGATTCAAGAGGATCTGACCGGGAGCCAAAGTCATAATTCAGTTGTGAACACATACTACCTAGGGGGAAGCATCCTGCAAATGAGAGTGCAGAAAGCCCAGTCTACAGACATAGCGCCCCTTTACTTTAACATTTTAAAGGGAGATTTTACAGTTTTCTAGTCTGGAGTTTGTTTAGCATTAGGAAAAGGGTGAATTTACAAAAGGAAAGTAAAGGAGTTCCTGTCCTGTGCTAACTGGATTGTATTTTAACTTCCTCTTCAAGTTATCATTTTTTCTTCAAAACTGATATATTTGTTGTACACCGACAGCAGAAATTATTGTTCATGCTTTTATAAATAATATCCAGTTACTCTTTTGATGCAATAAATATCCTGTTACATGTCAACTAAACCAATGCAGACTGGTAGTCTTTTGCAATTACAAATTAGGAGAAAGTTACTCTCTGCAAGAAATTTGTGTGTGCTGAAAAGCTAAGAGATACGTTTATACAATAACATCATTGCCTGACATTCTAAATAAATTATTCAATAAACAGTCATAATGCAGTATTAATTACTATATCCATATTCCTATTAAAATTAAGGTTACATATTAATATTTCTGTTTGTGAAAATATTATTACTTGCATGGTTATTGTGATCAATGACTATCTTAGAAAGAATACAGAAATTTAGGAATACAGTGGACAACTATTTGTAAACAACATCTATTGCTAGCATTCTATTATATTTCACTGCCACCAGTTTTCTTTTTGTTCATTCTTACTATTTATTAACTAGTGCTCACAAAACTTTACATCTTGTTTGACAGAGTTTTGCTATCATTCTTTTGAATTTGACAGTTAAAAGATGGATATAAAGGTGTTATCCTGTTATGCTGACCCTAGATAGGTTAAGGCAAAAGACAGTTTGAGCCAGTCTGGGACATACTGTAACTATCCTGACAACATGGGCAACACAGTGATACTCTGTAAAAATAAATAAGCCTATTGTAACTGTTTTTCTAAATACTCCATTTCCTCTGCTTAATAATTTTATAGGTATGTGCAAATGTGAAAAAAGATATAACTTTTATGTTATTCTACTCATGGCATTACTCTAAACTAAATCCTATTTGGAGAGATTTGTAAGTCAAAGGATTAATAGAAATTATTCTGTATGTGGTCCTTAGTATGACAGTCAAGTGGTATCAGGCAGTCCAAGTTAAATTATTCACACTAATGTTCCATGAACAATTGTTAATGGAATAAAACAAGTCTAATCATCTAATGTACAAAATAAGCAGTAAAAAGATAAATATAGGTGAGAAACAAGAAGAGGAAATGAAAGTGGATAAATATGACTGAGACTAAGGTTTTCTAGACATACAAAGATGTCTGAAGAACTACTTCTAAGAAGCATAATGTGACATCTGTACCATCAAACAGATTCTTACATATTAGTCATTAAACCCTTGAAACTACAGATTGTTTCTGAGGAGTAGCTAAGTTACTATATCTTTACAGAACATGGAAAATTTACAAGCACAAGCACATAGACTTTTATCTGAAAAATTCTCAAATGAAGTTTTGGTTTTTAAAATGTCAAACAGTTCATAATCCAAAGGTATTCTTGATTTCTGAAATAGTGTGAACCCAGAAAAAGGAAAGGAGAACCATGTGGCCAGACATAGTTGTATGTAATTATAGATTTCCATTTAATTAAACAATCTTGGGTTAATAATGCTGATATATATATTCATGCCAAGTTAAGGAAAGGGATTCTTACTTCCTAATGACCAGTGTGAAGACTCAGAGTGGGTATTGCAGGATCATGCATTTTATGATCTGACAGAGTCAAACAAGATGAGAGGTGTGATTGAATATAAAATGTCCATTGACTGCCCTAAGCATACATTTCTTTCCCCTCTGTCCCACTGGTTGAGTATTCAAAGAAGTACAATCTTTCCTGTGTACCCCTAAATTTTATAATCTAGTCTCTCCTCGATTTACAGGCTAAGTAGTCTAGCACACTGGCTGTACTTTGTCAGCCTTAGATCATTCTTTTGATTTGGAGGAAAACTTTCCAAAGGGCCCAGGCAAAGCACTGTTATAGTTTTTTAAAAAAAATGGAGTATGACGTTTTATTCCATATACCAGCACCCAGGAAGCTGAGACAGGTGATTTGCCACTAGTGAGATGCCAACCTGGGCTGTAAAGCAAGAAAAAGCTTCAGCTCACTTTGCAATTGGTTTCCAATAAGTTTTATTATTCCAATGCATATTTCCCAATCAGCATACACACCTATTCAACAGGTCCAATGACAAACTCTTCTATACTTGAAAACACTCTGTATAGGTAGATCAGTGAATAGGTAGAGTATAGACAGATTGTTTTTCATGAATTACATGTTGGCTTTATGTGATTCAAAAATTTCCCACACATTCATGGAGAAAAAAAAATATCGACCTAAAAAAAGTGATATAAATTTAAAACAAAGATACAAAATATCTATTTGATGCTTAGCTATTATTTCCATTGCCATGAAAAGATGCCAGGACAAAAGTGACATTTTATAAGGCCAACATTTAATTGGACCCAGAACAATTTTAGAGGTTTAGTCCATTATCATCATGGCAGGAAACATGGCAGCATCCAGGCTGGTGGGAAATGAGCTAAATGTTCTGCATCTTGATGCTGCTGCAGCCAGTAGAGAGTTTCCTGTAGGGGGAGGAGCCTGAGCACTAAAAGTCATTAAAGTCTACCCCACACTAGTGCATTTCCTCCAATAAGACCACACCTAGTATAACAAGGACATACCTCCTAATAGTGTTATTCCCTGTGAGCCAAGCATTCAAACACAGGAGTCAATAGTAAATTCAAACCACTATAGGTGCAATATGGGTGATTCTGAAGTTTAAGTTCATGTCATACTAACGGTATCAACTCAACCACAGGAAAGTCAGACGAATGATTGCACAGCAAATGGTCCTAAGTTTTTCTAGAAGCCAAGACAAAAACAATTAAAACACTTGAAGGTGAGAAAAATGCTCCGAAAGGAAGAGTTAAGCTAGTAGGAAAGTTTCTTCAAAAGATACAGGTTAGAAGTCAAAAGTAAAGGATATCAAGGTTCTTATGCTCCTGAGCCATATTCCAGAGATAATGCTGCACCATTCTTCCTGAATGCCTACTACTCAACTTGCACACATCAAGATGTACCTGAAGCTACTCTTCCAGACCACACAACATGTTTTCCCTTAGGCTTGTCATCCTCTCTATCATAGTTTGCGTAACTAAAAGCTTAATTATTAGCAAACTCCTACTTTTGATTATAAAATCTTAAATTTCTTCATGTACTTAAATGGTAATAATAAAATTAAAATGTCATTTCTTGAAATATAAAATATTTTCCATAGTTAAGATAATTTTGTAGAATAACTAAGTCTATAATGACTGCCATGCCCAGTAGGGTTTATTGCTTTTCTAATTATTATTATCACTATTATTACGAAAAATGCCCTACATATTTGCTTTTTTTGTATGCGAAGAAAAAGTAAAGCACAAAATAGATTGAGTTCTTGCCCATTACATTTTTAAGAATATTTATAAGCTATTCATAAGTTTGTTGTTAAAATATTTATGTTGTTTAATCTCTAAAATCTATTAATTGATTCGTCTTTAAACAAATGTGGTTTACATTTTAAACATGAAAGTGATTTTGGATAGGAAGGGCTATGAGGTAAGATATAAATAATGAAGTATTCAAATCATAAGCAACAAAACGTTTTTCAGAACCAACTGGTTACACAAAATTTCACATTAAAATGAAGAGAAAATAAGTGAACAAAGAAAAGGAACATTTCATGTAATGGGTTACATCTTGTTTAGATGTGTATGTGCAATTTTATTTGCTCATTTTATACTAAATGTTTGTTGTAAGTATAGAAAAACAAAAAAAAATGAAAATATAATTTTGGTAATTAATTTTACTACTTAATATTCTAAGGCATAAACCAATGTAGGGTTGAATCTTATTTACTATATTATGGGTATAAAGTCAATACAGTGTTAAATCTTTACTTGCTAGAGTATTGCTATGATCAGAAAAAGGACAGTCCAACCGATAATGCATATGTTTCAATATTATTTTTTTTTATTATTATTTTCTTTATTTACATTTCAAATGCTATCCCGAAAGATTCCCATACCCCTCCCCCCACCTCTGTTCCCCTACCCACCCACTCCCACTACTTGGCCCAGGCCTTGCCTTGTGCTAGGTCATATGGAGTTTGGAAGACCAAGGAGCCTCTATTCCCACTGTTGGCCGATTAGGTCATCTTCTGCTACAAATGCAGCTAGAAACACAAACCCAGGGGGTACTAGTTAGTTCCTGTTGTTGTTCCACCTACAGGGTTGCAGCCCCCTTCAGGTACTTGGGTACTTTCTCTAGTTCCTGCATTGGGGACCCTGTGTTCCATCCAGTAGCTGGCTGTGATCATCCATTTCGGTGTTTACCAGGCACTGGCGTAGCTATAATAGCTCCCTTAAAATCGTGTGTAAAATTTGGACCAGAAAGAAATATGTAATAAATAACTAGTATCATATGCTGAAAGTCAAACCATATTCTAGGATGGTAATTTTCTCATGAAAGTAATGAAAATTTAGTAGAGTAAAATATACTAACTGAGCACAATGAAGCCACGACTTAGAGCTAAAAGCCAAATGTAAATATTATCAGAGTCAACAATCGAATTCTTATTTTCTGATTTTCCTTTTTTTTGGGGGGGGGTAGTGAGGAGTTCGAGACAGGGTTTCTCTGTGAAGCCCTGGCTGTCCTGGAGCTCACTTTGTAGACCAGGCTGGCCTCAAACTCAGAAATCTGCCTGCCTCTGCCTCCCTAGTGCCAGGATTAAAGTTTTGTGCCACCATACCTGGCTTTGTTGTTGTTGTTCTGATTTTCTAACCCAGCATTTTTCTGTGAGTCTTAGAATTGAGTCAAATGAATTTCAAATGTGAGAACAGAAGAATGCAGGCCTCAGATATTACATAATCTTACAAGAGAACTCAAATCTAGACCAGTTTTTATGTAAAATCCTGAGGAGAGAGGGCTTTGAATTCATTCTTTAAGCCACCCAGGTTTGACAACTTTTCCAAAGATTGGTGAGAAATTAGAAGCATTTAATTGTTTCTCTGATGCCTTAAATGAGTAAAACACAATCACTTAGGTAATTAATAAAATCTATTGACTGGAGAGCACAAATTTTTACCAAACACCAAGGGAGAAATGGTAGCTAATGATGGTTCCTCAAATTTTTAACAAATATGAATACCTGTAATTATGATTCATCTAATATTTCATCCTCACAGCTATGTGGGGAAATAATAGATTAAGAAATTTTATCTTCACTCTTGCGGTCATGGTAAGCGTTACCTGTTATGCTTTTGCATGAGATGAACAATGAAGCAAATTAACTTTTAAAATCAAATGAGGTTATTGTAGGTAGGCCATATCAGTTAATAGACTGACTAAAAATGACTTATCTCTTAAAACAAGAAATCTCTGGGACAGAGAGGGGATTCGGGAGAAGAAGGGGAAGGAGGATAAGGTATAGTGAGAGCTAGAGAGAGATGACAGAAATCAGGAGCAGGTGGGAAGGGACCAATAGGATTTGCCAGAGACCTGGGATGAGAGGGACACATGAGGCAGTCTATATCCACGTGACTCTAGCTGAGACTTCTAGCAGTGGAGCCTGAAGTGGCCACTTCCTCTAACCAGGCAGGAATTTCACCAACCCATCCACAAATCTTTAAACACAATGTGTCCTTCCTACAGGATATACAGGAACAAAGATGGAGTAGAAACAGAACTAGCAACTCATGTGTGGCCCAATTGGAGACCAATCTTATGGGCAAGAAATGATCCCTGGTAATATTAATGATCCTCTGTTGTGTTTGCAGACAGGAGCCTCGGATAGCTGTTGTCTGAGAGGCACCGCCTAGTAGCCAATGGGAATAGTTTTATATTTTGAGCGGTAAAACCAAGCAGCAGACCAGGCCAGGGTATTCCATGTGAGAGAGGTTTATTATGAGGGAATGGGGGGGGGGGAGTGGTGAAGCAGGTAGACGGGTAGAGAAGAGGAGAGAGAAAGAGTGGGGAGAGAAGAAAGAGGAGGTGGAGAAGAGAAGAGGGCGAAGAGGGGGTGGCTTCCTATTTTATACAGAAAATGATGTCACACCAGTGAGGGTGAGAACTGAGCCAAGTGGATTGCGGGATTGAAGGTTGTTGTCCTGGCAACACAGGTCAAGGGTCACATGGTTAGGCTAGGGCTTGGAGTATCCTGGTGCTAACATTACTCCCTTCTTGNTATTATAAAAAGAAGGGGAGAAAAAGAGAGGGGAAACCAATGGTGAAGAGGGAATAGGGGCATCGTGTCTCTTAAGCTACTTCCTGCTGTTTAGGGGCGTTGTCAATTTCCAGGTCTTCACTTTCGGAGTCTGTTTGGTAATCATCTATGGGCAAAGGCTGGTAATCCTGTAATAGGAGCTGGTTAACAGGTTGGTTAGAAATATTTTGTACTTTTTTTAGAAGGAAGGTAGAGATAAGATTAATAAAACAAGGAGCAATTAATAATGCCAGGAAGATGACCAACAAATGTGTTATGAGTGGAAGGATCCACTTGCATATGGGGTTTTCAAAGGTACCAGAACCAGATGTCTCATGGCTGCTGAAGTCTCTTATGTCTGCCTGTAGCTCCTGGATTTTAATTTTTACTATCCTGGATTGGTTGATGTAGAAGCCACACTCTTCTTGTAGGAATAGGCAAAGGTTACCTTCTTTAGCTGGCAGGAGATCTAGTCCTCAACAGTTTTGAAGCACCACAGTTGCCAAAGAATCAATCTGCTTTTGGAGAGTAAGCATGGTTTACACCAAAGAGAGGAACAGAGGTGAGGTACAGGGTCATAGCATCACTGGAGTTAGGGCAGCTAATGAAGGGTGAGGTAAGGTTACTTGGTAGCATCACAGGAGAAGATGTAATTGACAATTGCAAACTAGTTCCGGAAGGTACGCATAGCCAACAATCTTTATTTTTTTTTTTTT